>NC_091155.1:51874836-52058557 GCF_040958095.1 Procambarus clarkii
ACTTTTTTTAAATTTGGGTTCAGTTTAACTACCGCTCAATGGATGAGTAATTGGGGCATAATAAAGGAACTAAGCTGATAAAATGAAAGATGGGAAAACAACATTAGAGAGATAAACTCGAGAGACGTTTTCATGTTAACCCGAAAATTATTTGAGGAGCAAGACGGACTGCGGGTCAGGCAATTGGTCTTCATGCTATCGTGATGGGGGATCAGCCATTACACGTGTTAATGACTCTTGTATAGTTGTGTAGTTAAGGACAACAGGGTAAAGGGGTAATGGGCATTGTGGTTGATTGTTCTACCTGGGAATCCTCCACTGTTTTATATCGTATGTATGTATGTATGTACTAACCTAGTTGTGGTTGCGAGGGTTGAACTTTGGCTCTTTGGTCCCGCCTCTCAACCGTCAATCAACTGATGCACAGATTCCTGAGCCTACTGGGCTCTGTCATATCTACATTTGAACCTGTGTATGGAGTCAGCCTCCACCATATTACTGCCTAATGCATTCCATTTATTAACTACTCTGACACTGAAAAGTTCTTTCTATAATCTCTCTGGCTCATTTGGGTACTCAGCTTCCACCTGTGTCCCCTTGTGCGTGTACCACATGTGTTAAATAAATGTATGTATGTATGTATGTAAGGAGAGAGAGAGGAGAGAAAGAGATGAAGACCGAGACAGAGAAATAGATATAGACAGAGTCAGGGAGAGAATGTTAGACACAGAGACGGATAGATAAGGATATGCAAAGTCAGTGAGAGAATGACAGAGATAGAGCGAGGAAAGAGACAGAGAGATAGGCTGACACAGAGAATGGCAGAAACGAGGAGAGGCAGAGACAGAGGTACAGGGACAGACGAACAGGGCCAGAGGAGGGACGGGGAACAGAGGGGGGGGGCAGTGGGACAGAGAGGGAGACAGGGACAGAGACAGAGGGACAGAGACAGAGGGACAGGGTCAGAGAGGGAGACCGGGGGACAGAGGGAGGAGAGGGGGCAGGAGACCAAGAGAGAGGGGACAGAGGAGAGACAGGGGATAGAAAGAGTGGGCAGGGGCACAGAGGGAGGGACAGGGACAGACAGAGAAAGACAGGAACAGGGGGGCAGAAAGGGCGGACAGGGGGACAGAGAAAAGGGGCAGGGGGCAGAGATAGGGACAGGGGAACAGAGACAGGACAAGGGGGCAGAGATGGATAGGGGCCTGGAGGAAAGGGAGGAGGACAGATGAAGGACAGCGGACAGAAAGAGTGGGCAGGGGGACAGAGAGGTACAGGGGACAGAGAGAAGGACAGGGGGACAGAGATGGACAGAGAGAGACAGGGGAACAGAGAGAGGGACAATGGGATAGAGAGGGACAGGGGGACATAGAGGAACAGGGGGACAGAGAGTGACAGGGGGACAGAGAGAGGAACAGGAGGACAGAGAGGAACAGGGGGACAGAGAGAGACAGGGGAACAGAGAGAGGGACAATGGGATAGAGAGGGACAGGGGGACAGAGAGATGGAAAGGGGGGACATGGGGACAGGGGGAAAGAGATCGAGGACAGAGGACAGAAAATGTGGGCAAGGGGACAAAGTGAGGGACAGGGGGACAAAGATGGACAGGAGGAAAGGGGGGAGATGTATGAGGGGACAGGGGAACAGAGATAGGGACAGGGGAACAGAGACAGGACAAGGGGGCAGAGATGGATAGGGGGCCTGGAGGAAAGGGAGGACAGATGAAGGACAGCGGACAGAAAGAGTGGGCAGGGGGACAGAGAGGTACAGGGGACAGAGAGAAGGACAGGGGGACAGAGATGGACAGAGAGAGACAGGGGAACAGAGAGAGGGACAATGGGATAGAGAGGGACAGGGGGACATAGAGGAACAGGGGGACAGAGAGTGACAGGGGGACAGAGAGAGGAACAGGAGGACAGAGAGGAACAGGGGGACAGAGAGAGACAGGGGAACAGAGAGAGGGACAATGGGATAGAGAGGGACAGGGGGACAGAGAGATGGAAAGGGGGGACATGGGGACAGGGGGAAAGAGATCGAGGACAGAGGACAGAAAATGTGGGCAAGGGGACAAAGTGAGGGACAGGGGGACAAAGATGGACAGGAGGAAAGGGGGGAGATGTATGAGGGGGGAATGTTTGCGAAAGATGGAGAAGGGGTATTTAGAACGGTAAGTTAGAGAGGGGACAACTAAGGCGCATCATTGAAAAGCAAATGAGCATCATTGCAATAGCAGGAGCCACGCACATCTTCAGCCTGCGTTGTTGAGACATTGTCAATTAAGCGGTGTCCAATAGCAGTATCTTCGGTATTTAAGCGATACCTTAAAAAATACTGGAAATATTCAAAGATATTAATCCCCTTGTGCAACGCACACAAGAGGCAACAGCTTCTAGCTCTACAAGTGGCAATATAAAATTGAGAACAGGCGATTGTTTTTACTCATAGTGTAATAAACCCACGGACCCACCCACCCGATGAAGCCGTAAATAGCAAGACATTACTTCCGTTTAAAATTTAGCCGGAATAATCCTCAGGTTTGTGGAGGATGTGGGAGGCCTTTGATCAACCGCCGACTTCCTGCCCCGTCGACGGGGCCACCAGCCCTCAGTGTGCCCTCAGCCAAATTCATGTGAAACATGTATGTGTATTAAATATTTTAATTTATTATTTTCAAGATTTAGCTGTTAGCTATTGGATCCCGCCTTTCTAAGCGTCGGTTGTCTAATGTACCGACTCTCGGCCTCTTTTCCTCCATCATATCTAAACAACATATCTTTTTATCTAACACACACACACATCCCCAAGATGCAGCATTTAGCAGCTTCCTGACTTTCAGGTTCCTATTTACTGCAAGGTGAATAGAGGCATTAGTGTGTGTATGTTTGTGTGTGTGTACGTGTGTACGTGTGTGTGTGTACGTGTGTGTGTGTACGTGTGTGTGCGCGTGTGTGTGTTTGTGTGTATACTCACCTAGTTGTGGTTGCGGGGGTTGAGCTCTGGCTCTTTGGTCCCACCTCTCAACTGGCAATCAACTGATGTACAGATTCCTGAGCCTACTGGGCTCTATCATATCTGCATTTGAAACTGTGTATGGAGTCAGCCTCCACCACATCACTGCCTAATGCATTCCATCTATTAACTACTCTGACACTGAAAAAGTTCTTTCTAACATCCCAGTGGCTCATTTGGGTACTAAGTTTCCACCTGTGTCCCCTTGTTCGCCTACCACCCGTGTTAAACAGTTTATCTTTATGTACCCTATCAATTGCTTTGAGAATTTTGTAGGTAGTGATCATGTCTCCCCTTACTCTTCTGTCTTCCAGTGTCATGAGGTGCATTTCTCGCAGCCTGTCATGCCTCTTAGTCCTGGGACTAGCCTATTGGCATACCATTAAACTTTTTCAAGCTTCGTCTTGTGCTTGACAAGGTGTGTGTGTGTGTGTACGTGTATAACACACACGTACTTATGTGGTACGTATGTACTACATAACTGTAAGGCGTTTGCTGAATCAGAAAAGTCGGCTAGCAGTCCACCCTTAACGACACAATTAACTCATTACATAAAAAAATACGTGGCTGTGCAACAGTGTGTGGAAATTGGGGAACTGGTGTGCATTTAGACGACTGGTGAGGACCAACAATGACGTAGAAGGATGGCACCAGCGTCTGAATCAAAGGGCAGTGAGGGACAACTTGGCTTTATATATTTTAATCCCCTTACTGTACCGTGAGGCGTCCCTGGTAACCTTGCAATACCATCTGGTTTCTGATCAAAAGCTAAAGTCCAGTCGCCGCAAGGGCAATGAAGAGAAACAGGAACATTTGTGGAAGCTTTGGGACCGTTACGAGGAAAAACAGATAAGCACCTCACAGTTCCTCAAGGAATGTTCGCGTTTTATCCCTGGAAGTGCCTGAACTAGAATTAGAAAACAGCAGCCTGTTTACTGGTTGTTATTTAACTTAAGTTAGTTGTAAATGATAATGTAAAAATAGCCACTGAGAACTGATGAGTTGGCCAAGACTTTTGCTCGTAAAGAGGGAATTGATTACCAACTTGGACTGCCTTTGAGCAGCCTGAGGGCAGCAGTTTCCCAGGAACATCAACTAAATTTCGGAGACTTGAGGCAAAGTTAAATTCACACCAGTTACTCCATCAATCATCATTCTATTATGCAAAAAAGAACCGCACGTCTATGGGTCATGTCGGAAAATCCGACACCATTTAATAATATATCATACAGACAGATAATAGCTGTGTTGTATAAACAAGTTACCCATAGAAAACGTAACTTGTAGTGGAATTACCGTCTAAAGAAAACGGGATATCATCACCACATACTATTATAATTCACCAGCTATTCTGCTGGGAATTATTCTTAAATACATTAGTCTTTGGACTTTACCATCATAAAAACATCTTATATAAATTAACTTAATTATCAATATTAAAGTAGAGTAAATGTGACCCTTCTATCACTTTCTGAAATCTGGACAAAGTAGGCCAGGCGTCAGTGGGGAAGGAGGGAGCCATTGTTGTGTCACCTCCGAGACGTGTGGAGCAAATTCGGCTCCTATCAATCTGGACAATGTCGGCCAGTAACGTCAATAGTATGGAGTGTTAAACAGCCATTGTATATTGAGACCAGAGGCTTACACGGGAGCAAATACGGCTCCTGTTAATTTTACTTGGACGTAGTGTTATGGAAACCAAAGGTACCATCTCCAACACGATGTCTACAATTCAAGTTAAGTGTCTATCCGAAACCCGTTTATCATTCATTTATGGCCATTAATGTCAGGATATAGGGTGACCCGGTTAGATCGCGAAATCGCCTCAAACTAAAGGTAATTAAGCCAGGTCTTCATGTTCCATGTACTGTATAGTGTTTTCTCTGATATAGCTTGTCATATATAGGATTCTGGCTTCACAGCTAGCGCACTTTTGACAGGTCAAGACGAGGAAGCAAGATTTGTGCACCAGTTACTGGGTGATATGGAAGCTACCTCAAAGAGGATAATTTGGTGTCTACACCCTAGTTATACCTGGTGGACTAACCTGCTGTACTATAAGATAAGGAACCTCTTCAATGTATGTAGTCTATTACTGTAGTTTGATTGGCTGCATATATATTAATTTAATAAACCCCCCTAATTTGTAGAGGATCGATTTGTGAGATTATGAGATTATTGCAGAAATACAGTCCACTTATCATTATACAAATTGCTATCGAAGTATATAAATTAACGTAAATATAAATTCATATAAATTAAATAAATATAAATCTCACAGGTCGGTTCCCACAGGTCATCCAATAATGTTAGCAGACTTCTAGATGTTACCACTGCTAGGCTTAGGCTCGGCTACAAGTACCTCTGGGAGTTGTAACATCTGCTGATGTAGATTTGACTAAATGTAAACTCTGTCAGCAGAAATATTCGCATACTTTGCGTCATTATATAATGGAATGTGAAAAAATCGCGGAATTTAGAGATAACACCATCAATAGTGTCCAAGAAATGTGTAAGTACTTCATTCATAATGATGTGCTGCTCGAAATCTTAGCGAAGTATCCAAAATTTGCTTACTGTAGGTAATGCTGCACATGACTGTAAAGCTGCCGCCCAGTTGGGTGGGTGTGCAGCAAGGCTAGTAACTGTGTGACTCACCATAGATGTAAAGTGCCTTTTATAGTGACTGTTGTGAGCCTCTTGTTGATCACTTGTGACACAAAGATTATTGATGTGTGTATTTGTGTAGGTGATTAGATATGTATGTGTATGTATATATGTATACGTATATATATATGTACATGTATGTATGAGAGTGTGTACATGTATATATAATATTAATAATTTTGTAACTAGCGTCACAAATTGTTATTTGCTTAGCTAAACGAACTAGAGGGTTCAGTTCCTGAACCGATTATGTGCCTCTGTAATCCTTTACACCACCGCCCGCGGGATGGGTATGGGGTGCATAATAAAGAAAGAAATTGAATTGAATTGGTCTGATTAAGACTTTATGACCATGTAATCTATGTTTTGCTCCACTACTTACTGGTTGAGTATGGGGTGCATAACAAATAATAGCCTCCTTCGGGGGCGCCTTGTTTCTAAACGTGTTAGTCTTAAATCCTTTAATCTCAAATCTTGCTACAATGTACCTCTTAATAAATGTTATGTACTCTCGCAACCCAATGTACCTTCTTGTATATAAATAAATAGATTTCAACTGTAAGGGGATATGGTTTGCACCTTGTTATTCTAATAATGGATAAATAATTCTAATAATGGAAGCGCTAATTATATGAACAAGTGCCATGTATTTATTCAGACGAGAACAACAGCGAACACAAACCAGCGCATATACGAACGGAATGGTTTGTATGTACAAACTTCTCAGTGAACGAAGTTGTTTCTAGCCCGGTATCCGAAATTGCAGTATACGACTTGACCAGTCCCCCATAGAATTACCCAAGTCGGCCCAAATCAGGCCAAAATTACCCAAATCGTCCTAGCATTACGTAAGTAATGAAGAAATATGGTATATTTACTTACTATAATGTTGGTGCTACACGTAGAACATGATCAAACCTATTTTTACTCTGAAATAATCTAATTTCATAACGAAATGAGACGTAAATATGTGAGAGGTGACGCCATAGGAAGTCGACGGTCCAAGCGACAATTGTGTGGAGCGACTTATCCAAGATATATGGTCGCCTGGAGAGTGTTTGCTGCCATAACAGCCTCCTGTACACAGTGATCCAGTCGTCGTATTTCATGGCTCAAATTGTCGCAAATTTAATTGGTAATATTAACAAGTAGAATGTGTATTTATAATAATATTTTTCATAAACCGCCACAAAATATTTAATATTTATTAAAAAAAAGTGTCTGGAAGTTAAATCAATTCCACATGACAATAAATTTGTTATATAGATACTAGCGTTATTCGTTGGTATGCGTTCGCTATTTAAACTACTCCAGTCCTTTTCGTTCATAGAACACCGAACCCTACACGCTCTCTGATATATTGCTTAATTAACAAATATTCACAAATAAAGATTATATTTATATATGTTATCAGAAAGGCAGATATAAAATAGTTTGTGTTAATGCATCACAGAGATTACACCATATTAGAGAGGAAAAATATTCATATTTTAAACAAGGCTTCTTGGCCGACGCTCTCCCTTTCGATGGGAACTATGACCTTTTGAAAATCAATGTTAATTGAATCTATATATTGTAAAAAACGAAGTTTTTTATGTCATCAGAAAGACATATAAGCTGCATGTTAATACTTTGGTATAAATATAACTGAAGTGAAAGTGAAGATATATGCCTTTTTATAGTTACTTGATGGCTCGCTCAGGGCGTGTGAAGGCCTGCACACAAGCCAATCAATTTTATAATTAATGTACATATATGCAAAGTAACGTCAAAGGTTTTTATTTCAGAATAAAGACAGATGTAGACGATAATGTAAATACATTTCAAGGAAAACATATCTTAAATGAAAGCAAAGATATGGTCAAATAAATAGGCAATACCACACCATCGCCAGTGTCCGGACACATGAATATTCGCATTAGGTAGGTGAAAGGAAATGTACCCAACCATTTCCATTTGCGCGACCAGTTTCCGTTCTTATGTTCTTACTTACATTTATTGAAATTTATCATCATCATCATTTACAGAAATGAATTAACATAATGTTACGGACCCGGATTCATCGTCCGAGCCTGGAGCAGTGACAAACACGCCATCTGTGGGTCAGCTCCCGAAACCCCCGCCAAACGAACGACGACACCTAGTGAGGACAGCGTGTACTGGCCTCGAGGACCAGTTTCCAGTCTGGTTCAGCGCTCAACACCGCCGCTCCTGACCTCTGGTGAGGTGGTGCTCCGACGACACCGCCATCTATGGAGTGGATATGTCGGGCGTTTGTATCTGAGCCTGTGAGTGTGGTGTATTAGTGTCCCGGTTATTAATGACGTGTCTGCTTACAGAGCCGACCTGGGACCACTGTGTTGAAGGTGGAGTCAGTCTACCCGAGGCAGCCAGTCTCCATACTGTCCAGTTTGCTGCAGCTGTTGTGACGTCGTCCCCCCGGAAGAACACTGTGGTGTGTTAAGCCTGCCAGTGGAGTGGCAGTGGAAGGATTTACCCGGGACCGACGGTTGGAGACGATAATCCACTGGGGTATTGAGGACAGGAGGGTGATTGGTGATATCACACGAGACTCCTGTCTAGGGCGTACCCCTTTTATCGTTCGTGGAGTGGCCGTGCCAGCCTTGGTGGCTCAGTACCTGCCAGCAGACCTGCTGGACGTGTGGTTGACGGCCTCCACGACGGTGCCCCCAGTGGACCTGTGTTGTGGCTGACCTGTGGCCAGGGTAGACTCGGCGTTCTTAGAGGACACGTCTTGAGGCCACGAAGAAAGCACCGCGGACTCCGCACCTAGCTTCAAGGATCCATAGTCTCCAGCAGAAGACTACAGTGTTGACCCCCTTTGCAAAGTGTTAATACCCCTCCCCCTTGTGTACATTTTACTTTTATATTTAGATGGTGAACATTATATTATATTAAGTTCTTACCTTTCTTTCCCTACTCTCTTTAAGTTACTTGCGTCACGGATCGCATCCCTTGATAGCCTCTACTGGCTTGGGGCCGGATATATATCTTCCTCTAACTACATCAGAGTAAGAACCCCGTTGCGTCCCGAGAGGGCCGTAACATAATTGGCATCCCCAGCGGGATCCGTCCCCTTGTTAAGTATGTTTGACAGGGGTGGTGAAGTGGCGTAATCCCTGTAAATAATTCCCCCTGTGTGTGACAATTGTGACGTTATACGTCCAGTGCGGTGCTCAGAGTGACTAAGTGCGATATTGTGCAGTGCGGTGCTCGCTGTGATTAAGCGATTAAGTGCAATATTGACTAGTGCGGTGCTCAGTGATTTAGTGTAATATTGTAGAGCGAAGTGTTCGCTTGGACTCAGTGCAATATTGTAGAGCGAAGTGTTCGCTTGGACTCAGTGCAATATTGGGTAGTGCGGTGCCCGGAGTGATTACGTGCAATATTGGCAAGTGCAGAGTTTGGTGCGATAAAGTGCAATATTGACGTAGAACAGTGCTCGGTGCGTTAAGTGCTAACGTGTAAAAGGTGTGTTAAGTGCTCGTTAAGTATTCCATCTGTGACAATGGCAGAAAAAGCTACCATCGATGATCTGGACGATGTTCAGGCTTTTCTGAATAGAGTGGACTGTCTTGCCAGATTAAAGTATCTGAGCAAACCAGAGCTTGTACTAGTGAGCGCCTACCTGGAGATAAAGATCCGTGCCAGTGATTCCCGTGTGGAGATCTTGTCCAAGGTTCACCGGCACCTGAAGGCAGAAGAGAAACAGGAAGGCGAGACTCCTAGTACAAGGGAAGGTGAGGAAATAGCTTCCACAGAAAAGGAAGATAAGGGCAGTGACATTGACAGTGATGCAGGTGAGCTTAATATAAGCTTGCTAACTGTCAAAATGCGTGCCTTGGAAATTAATCGAGAAATAGAGTGGAAGAAATTAGAAATGGAAAGAGAAAGACAAGATAAAGAATTGGCGATGAGGCGTTTAGAATTAGAACGAGAAAGAGAGAGAGAAGAACGAGAAAGAGAGAGAGAAGAACGAGAAAGAGAGAGAGAAGAACGAGAAAGAGAGAGAGAAGAACGAGAAAGAGAAGAAAAAGAACGAGAAAGAGAAGAAAAAGAAAGACAGAGACAACATGAACTAGAAGTATTACGACTAGGCGCTGGACAGAGACAAACTGGAGTAAGCGGTTTCGATCCGGTAAGGAATATAAAAATGGTCCCCAAATTCAATGAGAGGGAAGTCTCGAAGTTCTTTGCAGCCTTCGAGAAAGTCGCTGCCTCTTTGGAGTGGCCAAGGGAGAATTGGGCCATCATGATACAGTCAGTCTTGACTGGGAAGGCCCAAATCGCCTACTCTACGTTATCCCTTGACGACTCCGGCGATTACGATATGGTGAAGAAAGTGGTGCTCATGGCGTACCAATTGGTACCTGAGGCATATAGGCAAAAGTTCCGAAACCTGAAGAAGACCTCAGAGCACACTTTCACCGAATTCGCCACCATCAAGGAGCGACTTTTTCAAGAATGGTGTGCCTCTCGGAAGGTGGAGACCAGGGAAGACCTCGAACAGCTGATTCTGCTCGAGGACTTCAAGGATTGTTTGTCTGTAGACCTGAAGACGTACTTAGAGGAACAGCAGGTAGAGACCTTGAGTGCAGCAGCCACCATGGCTGAAGAGTACATCCTGACTCATAGGCCGTCTGCTAAGTACGTCCCAAGGAATTACCAGCGCCGGTTTGACAGACCTCACGACGTAGAAGAAGAAAGACCCGTCCCACAAAGGGCTAAGAAGACTCCCCCAGGTAGCCCTCGAAGAACAAGTCCTAGTAGTCCGAAACACCGTAGTCCAAGGAGGAATATGGTGTGCTGGACTTGTGGGCAGAAAGGGCATATGGCTGCTAGGTGCCGAGGCAGAAGAGGTGGCAGCGCACGGAGGGAGGTGATGATGATGAGCTGTGTTACACCACCAGCAGGAAGCCAGTCGACGACGACGCAGGAAGGACCAAGTTTGTTGGCCTCTCACACTTCAACCGGGTATGTAACGAGTGATCATACTGGTAGATCAATTGTAGTGCTCAGAGATAGTGGAGCAGCCCAGTCCCTGATCGTGAAGAGCTCGTTACCCGAGGGAGTAAGTGTGGATGGGAGACCAGAGGTTATCCTGGTTGGGTTTCCAAGGACGCAGTACATCGCCCCCTTAGTGCCAATACATCTTGACTCGCCTTATTTCAGCGGCACATGTGAGTTGGCAGTAGTCGATACCCTCCCTGTGGCTGGGATTGACGTGGTACTAGCCACCGACCTGGTGACCGATTGGAGCACCAATCATCCCAAGATAGCGGACGAGTCAGCCAGAACATCAAGGTCTGAGGTAACGACGGGCCGTGGCAATGTCCAAGTAAAGACGGACCCGGATGTAACTATGTTTAATTTGTCCTCTCGCCTACAGATTGAGAGCGTTCTAGCAGTGTCTCCTGATTCTCTCGACAAGGAACATGAAGTTAAGAAGGCAGAGGTACCTGAGCACGAAGAGAGGCCTTGTGTGCAGGCACCCACAGATACCAACGAGTCTGGAGCGAAGGCGGATGGGTACTTGCGGTATGGCAAGGTACAGCGTGTATTGAACCAGCCAGAGATTCCCCAGACTTCAGAGGTATGTGAGGTGTGTTCAAAAGGTCTAGTGCCCTCTTCGGTCCAAGCCAGGCTAGTGGATGTTGCCGGCTATGGACATGACTGGCTCGGGAAGCATACCCCTCAATTGACCCCATGTTTCTTAGCAGTATTTTGTTTTATTCTCCTATGTGCTCTCTGTGTTCTCAGTAAGGATCAGTGGACGACCCGAAGGATGATGGCTCCCGTGAACATCGAGAAGAGGTCCCTGGGATTAGAGATTTGCTCTGCAAGTGTTGCAGTTGAAGAAGGGACCTGGAAGCTGATAGTAGATACAGGAGGTACGACAGATGATAAAATGAGTGACTGTTTCCGGCAGGTTGACACCCCCCGTGTGATTGCTGAGCCTCAACACAGCGTTATACGGAACGTTGGTCGACCTGACGGGGGCAGAGCGAATGCCATCTTCGGTGAGCAAGCAGCCCTGTTGGAACTAGGTGTGGGCCTAGTAGAGGAGTGTATAGTAAGTACTGACTTGCCCATTGTCGCTATCACTCTGAATTATCAGACCCCTGTATTCCAGGTTCCTGTCTCCCTGAAGGACCATCGGACCGGTACCAGAAATTCCGTCTGTGATCAGCCGTCATCGGTGCCTCGACGCAGAGAAGTGTCGAGTCACCCCAGATCGTGTCTACACGGATCCTTACTAGAGAGGTGTGAAATGATGCCCCTGCTTGACATCGCAGTGGAGACGTGGAAGATTACGTCAGGCAGATCATTGCCTTCTATCTGCAAGTTCCCATTGTGCCGGAAATGGCTAGTAGAAAAGTTCTGTGGGCAAGACAACCTCATCACTCCAGTTCATAGGATAAGTAAGTCCATTTGGAGTTGTGTCGCCCTGCTAATTTGGTTTGTGTTTTTTATAGAACCCCAAACCAAATTCTTTTTGGTGGGGAGGTGTTACGGACCCGGATTCATCGTCCGAGCCTGGAGCAGTGACAAACACGCCATCTGTGGGTCAGCTCCCGAAACCCCCGCCAAACGAACGACGACACCTAGTGAGGACAGCGTGTACTGGCCTCGAGGACCAGTTTCCAGTCTGGTTCAGCGCTCAACACCGCCGCTCCTGACCTCTGGTGAGGTGGTGCTCCGACGACACCGCCATCTATGGAGTGGATATGTCGGGCGTTTGTATCTGAGCCTGTGAGTGTGGTGTATTAGTGTCCCGGTTATTAATGACGTGTCTGCTTACAGAGCCGACCTGGGACCACTGTGTTGAAGGTGGAGTCAGTCTACCCGAGGCAGCCAGTCTCCATACTGTCCAGTTTGCTGCAGCTGTTGTGACGTCGTCCCCCCGGAAGAACACTGTGGTGTGTTAAGCCTGCCAGTGGAGTGGCAGTGGAAGGATTTACCCGGGACCGACGGTTGGAGACGATAATCCACTGGGGTATTGAGGACAGGAGGGTGATTGGTGATATCACACGAGACTCCTGTCTAGGGCGTACCCCTTTTATCGTTCGTGGAGTGGCCGTGCCAGCCTTGGTGGCTCAGTACCTGCCAGCAGACCTGCTGGACGTGTGGTTGACGGCCTCCACGACGGTGCCCCCAGTGGACCTGTGTTGTGGCTGACCTGTGGCCAGGGTAGACTCGGCGTTCTTAGAGGACACGTCTTGAGGCCACGAAGAAAGCACCGCGGACTCCGCACCTAGCTTCAAGGATCCATAGTCTCCAGCAGAAGACTACAGTGTTGACCCCCTTTGCAAAGTGTTAATACCCCTCCCCCTTGTGTACATTTTACTTTTATATATTTAGATGGTGAACATTATATTATATTAAGTTCTTACCTTTCTTTCCCTACTCCCTTTAAGTTACTTGCGTCACGGATCGCATCCCTTGATAGCCTCTACTGGCTTGGGGCCGGATATATATCTTCCTCTAACTACATCAGAGTAAGAACCCCGTTGCGTCCCGAGAGGGCCGTAACACATAAAAATGTAGTAATTTTAATACACAAAACAGAAGTAGATATGTATGTAAATTATGACGCAGGATAGGATCACTATTGCAGAACTATTCGCATACTTTGCGTCATTATATACAGTACTGGAATTTAAAAAAAAATCGCGGAATTCAGAGATAACACCATCATTGGTGTCCAAGAAAAGTGTAAGTACTTCATTTATAATGATGTGCTGCCCGAAATCTTAGCGAAGTATCTAAAATTTGCTTACTGTAAGTAATTCATGCAAATGATTGTAAAGCCGTCGCCCAGTTGGGTGGGTGTGGAGCACATGACTTAAGCTGCCGCCCAGTTGGGTGGGTGTGGAGCACATGACTGTTAAGCTACCGCCCAGTTGGGTGGGTGTGGAGCACATGACTGTTAAGCTGCCGCCCAGTTGGGTGTGTGTGGAGCACATGACTGTAAAGCTGCCGCCCAGTTGGGTGGGTGTGGAGCACATGACTGTTAAGCTGCCGCCCAGTTGGGTGGGTGTGGAGCACATGACTATAAAGCTGCCGCCCAGTTGGGTGGGTGTGGAGCACATGACTGTTAAGCTGCCGCCCAGTTGGGTGGGTGTGGAGCACATGACTGTTAAGCTACCGCCCAGTTGGGTGGGTGTGGAGCACATGACTGTTAAGCTGCCGCCCAGTTGGGTGGGTGTGGAGCACATGACTGTAAAGCTGCCGCCCAGTTGGGTGGGTGTGGAGCACATGACTGTTAAGCTGCCGCCCAGTTGGGTGGGTGTGGAGCACATGACTGTTAAGCTGCCGCCCAGTTGGGTGGGTGTGGAGCACATGACTGTTAAGCTGCCGCCCAGTTGGGTGGGTGTGGAGCACATGACTGTAAAGCTGCCGCCCAGTTGGGTGGGTGTAGAGCAAGACTAGTAATTGGACGACTCACCATAGATGTAAAGTGCCTAGTATAGTGACTTGTGAGCCTCTTGTTGAATCACTTGTGATACAAAGATTATTGATGTGTGTATTTGTGTGGGTGATTGAATATGTATGTGAATGTATATGTATATATGCAATTGACGATCACGAAACAATAATCATTTGTATGCGGAAACATCCATATTTCATTTCTCTGGATTTACCGCATATGTATATATATGTACATGTATGTATGATTATGTGTACATGTATATATAACATTAATAAGAGGAAATGAAGATGAAGAAATGATAAAAAGAATGGCAATAGTGGATAGTAGTAACACACTTAAGAATTATTCAGTAATAAATACAAACTCGTCCTTCACCTATGATAAAGGAAAGTCAACTTGGAAGGATTCAATTTACATGAGATTAAGATTAGGATACAAATATATCTGGCAATACGGAGTTGATGTCAGTGAAAAAGATAAGGAGTGTAAATTATGTAGTATGCCGCACGCCCACACCTTAGAACATTATGTATTAGAGTGTCAACTTATTGATAACTATAGAAATAAGGAAATAAGTAATGTACCACATCAAATTGTTTGTATGTGTGATAATGGTATGATAGACAGTATACTTAGGAGCTACAAAAATTTTGCCCCAAGAGTGTAACAATTGTATGCTGTACTTACTATATTAACCTGCAATGTTAAATGGGATTCTTGTAATGTTAATTGTCTATTTGTACTTACTGAATTTGTGCGCCCCTTGAGGGACTTGAAGTAGAGGGGGTAGAAATAGCCTAAGTTACTCTATCCCTTTGAGATGTATTTTTTTCTTGTCTCAATAAACATACTTGAACTTGAACTGTAAATATTTGTGGCTTCCTGACCATAAAGTTACCGCCGCAGTCGAGGGTAAGAGACCAGATGTACCCCATATACAAGCCGCACTAGCAATTAGTTCATAAAGGCTGACAACTTACCCAGATAAACATTACTTCCTAATTATATATATATATATATTATATATATATATATATATGCAAATAATACAATTAAAATGTTTAAAACGTGATTATATATACGTATCATGTGGACAGTTTTTAATGTAATTTTTTCTCCTGATATTCGGGTTCTTTATTATGCTTCATCTTGAGGCAAAGCCCAATACCTTACGCCATATAGATGCTCTGTCCACAGATCATTCTCTCTCTCTCTCTCTCTCAAAGCATATACATTGATGGTTTTCTACACCGCCACACGGGTGCAGCTGCAAGTGCAGTTGCCTCTACCCATCAGACAGAACTATTTGCCTTGCTTGTTACACTAAAATGTGTACAAGTGTGTGTCTATGTATGTATTAACACGTTGTACTGAACGGGGTGAGAATAGCTTGAGCTACCTCATCCATTTGTGTGTATTTTACCTCAATAAACTTATTTCAATTTCAATTTCAATTCAAGTCTCCAAACTTGATGCATTAATTGTAAGTGATTTTCTACCATCCTGCATTAATTGTAAGTGATTTCTATCATGCTTAATTGCGCGCAACTCTCTAAGACACAATTGTAACATGACCGTGTCTGAAGCTAGACAGAAAACACAACATTATTAGTGATGGTAACATAAGCCATTTCATGTGAATTCCATCTTCTGTACACCAGTTGATTGACAGTTGAGAGGCGGGACCAATGAGCCAAAGCTCAACGCCCGCAAGCACAAATAGGTGAGTACAAATAGGTGAGTACACACACACCAGGAAGCAACCCGTAGCAACTGTCTAATTTCCAGGTACCTATTTACTGCTCGGTGACATCACATTAACATTTACAGAGAGTAGGGAATTAATTAGGTATCTGGGAGCTAGTTAACTGTTGTGGGATGTATATCTTGAGGTACAGTATACAATGTTCACAACAGAGCAATGTATAATCATTTCATTGTATACAACACATTGAGAAAGAATGAAGGTTAGATCCGAAAATTATTGTGTGGCTCTCTCATGACTTGTTTCCGGCGCGAAGAGTTGTGAATTTACATGAAAATGTACCAACAAAATCTTGTTACATAGCAGTAGGAGTAACATTTACTCCCTAGGTCCACGAGTCTAGAGCGCTGTCCACTCGGCCACCACCTCCCTTATGAGAGGGAGAGAGTGAGTGTGTGTGTGTGTACTCACCTAATTGTGCTTGGGGGGTTGAGCTCTGGCTCTTTGGTCCCGCCTCTCAACTGTCAATCAACTGATGTACAGATTCCTGAGCCTACTGGACTCTATCATATCTACATTTGAAACTGTGTATGGAGTCAGCCTCCACCACATTACTGCCTAATGCATTACATCTGTTAACTATTTTGACACTGAAAAAGTTCTTTCTAACGTCCCTCTGGCTCATTTGGGTACTCAGTTTCCACCTGTGTCCCCTTGTTTGCGTACCACCCGTGTTAAACAGTTTATCTTTATCTACCTTGTCAATTCCTCTGAGAATTTTGTAGGTAGTGATCATGTCTCCCATACTCTTCTGCCTTCTAGTGTCGTGAGGTGCTTTTCTCGCAGCCTTTCTCCGTAGCTCATGCCTCTTAGTTCTGGGACTAGCCTAGTGCCATATCTCTGAATTTTTTCAAGCTTCGCCTTGTGCTTGACAAGGTACGGACTCCATGCTGGGGCCACATACTCCAGGATTGGTCTTACATATGTGGTATAGAAGGTTCTGAATGATTCCTTACACAGGTTCCTGAAGGCTGTTCTGATGTTAGCCAGTCTCGCATAATCACACACGCACGTGTGTGTGTGTGTGTGTGTGTGTGTGTATGTGTGTGTGTGTGTGTGTGTGTGTGTGTGTGTGTGTGTGTGTGTGTGTGTGTGTGTGTGTGTGTGTGTGTGTAAAATATACACTGAGGACAGGCAGCTTGTGCATGTCAATTCGTTAGGTGTATATCGAGGTCCACCTCCAAGGTCGAACTACTGACCTCCACATTCACCCTGGGCACAAGTAGTCTCGAACCACTAACCCCAGGAGCAGGAGACAGTAGTTCTATTAACTACTTTACCTACAGCATAAAGAAGAATTCCAGAAACAAGAAATGGCAGTTGTTAACTGCTTCTGGAATCCTTCCTCGAATGCAGATGTTGCAAGGTTCTTTGATTATGTAAGTTAACAATAAAGAACTAGATACAAATTAAATGTGTGCTATAAAATATGTGTATGTGACATATATTCATATAAGCACAGACGTTGCGGTATTCAGAGTAAGGACAGTTTTTCCTCAGACCCATGCTCACAGTTCCTATAAACCAGGACAATTTAGTAATCATGCGAAACTGCGGCATCTCTTACCGAGTCCATTTTGAACAAAAGGTAGTGAACAAAAATATCGAGTACATACAAGCAAAATATATATTCAGGCATTAAGTGTGCAACTTCATCATAGTGAATAATAATAATGGTTCTGTCAACTATGGGTTTCACAATAAACTAAAGGTAACATGATGAGCATGGGTTGCACAAACTATTGGTAACAGGATTGGTATGGGTTGCACAATAAATTACTGCGCTAGGATGAGTGTGTGTGTGTATATTATAAATATATGTGTGTATATTATAAATATATGTGTGTATATATATATATATATATATATATATATATATATATATATATATATATATATATATATATATATATATATATATATATATATATATATATATGTCGTACCTAGTAGCCAGAACGCACTTCTCAGCCAACTATGCAAGGCCCGATTTGCCTAATAAGCCAAGTTTTCCAGAATTAATATATTTTATCTAATTTTTTTCTTATGAAATGATAAAGCTACCCATTTCATTATGTATGAGGTCAATTTTTTGTTATTTGGGTTAAAATTAACGTAGATATATGACCAAACCTAACCAACCCTACCTAACCTAACCTAAACTATCTTTATAGGTTAGGTTAGATTAGGTAGCCGAAAAAGTTAGGTTAGGTTAGGTTAGGTAGGTTAGGTAGTCGAAAAACAATTAATTCATGAAAAATTGGCTTATTAGGCAAATTGGGCCTTGCTTAGTAGGCTGAGAAGTGCGTTCTGGCTACTAGGTACGACATTATATATATATATATATATATATATATATATATATATATATATATATATATATATATATATATATATATATATATATATATATATATATATATATATATATATGTCGTACCTAGTAGCCAGAACGCACTTCTCGGCCTACTATGCAAGGCCAGATTTGCCTAATATGCAAAGTTTTCATGAATTAATTGTTTTTCGACTACCTAACCTACCTAACCTAACCTAACCTAACTTTTTCGGCTACCTAACCTAACCTAACCTATAAAGATAGGTTAGGTTAGGTTAGGTAGGGTTGGTTAGGTTCAGTCATATATCTACGTTAATTTGAACTCCAATAAAAAAAATTGACCTCATACATAATGAAATGGGTAGTTTTATCATTTCATAAGAAAAAAATAGAGAAAATATATTAATTCATGAAAACTTGGCTTATTAGGCAAATTGGGCCTTGCATAGTAGGCCGAGAAAGGTGTTCTGGCTACTAGGTACGACATATATATATATATATATATATATATATATATATATATATATATATATATATATATATATATATATATATATATATATATATATATAATTAGGAAGTAATGTTTATTTGGGTAAGTTGTCAGCTTATAAGAACTAATAGCTAGTGCGGCTTGTTTGATTTGATTGTTGCCGCCGAAGGAGGCTAGTTTATTGTGCACCCCATACTCATCCTGTGAGCGGTAGCGCAAAAGCATTACAGAGGGCACAAAAGGTCTTTATCAGACCTCATCTTAGATTATTACATAAACAATTTCTTCAATCCTTCACACCTTATAGATACAATGTCAGCTAGTTACAGAGAAAGTGCTATTACAAGAGCTACATATTTACAGTAAGTCATCATACATTAATGGTAGGTCTTGTCGTTAATACATAATAGTTTGGCCAATGGGGATATTACAGAGTCACAGGGGAGCTTCTGTTTATTATTAATCCTCACAATACACTACTTGTTTCTGAATCTCATATGTCGTTCATCTACTGGAAGCAAAATGTGGGTACAGTGCAAGGATTTCAGGTAATTTATCCATGGTAATAAGATAGGTTGCCATATCATACAGAGTGAGCTTAGATTTATCTCTAAAAGGCTCAATTTTACAACAATCCAAGATATAGTGTTCGAGTGTGTGTCCCTGCCTATGTCCACACACTTTACACTTTACTTCATCTAGATCCCTATACAAGCCCAACTGCCAGAGATACTTGTAGCCAAGTCTTATACGAGCTGTGACAACATCTGTTAGTCTACTGACTTTGTTACTTGCCCCATACACATGTTTTATTTCACACATTTCATTGTGATGAACGATGGACCTGCTAGTTCCAGTTTGCACTGTTCTACTTTCTTCAAATCCATCCAGGAGTTCTCGTCTAATGACACTTTTAAGGGACCTATTTGATAACTCAAGATTCCATTCAATACTGTCTTTATTTACTGCAGCCTTAGCAAGGGCGTCAACTTTGTCATGTTCCTGCATGCCAATGTGAGAAGGAATCCACAACATTTTTATATTTACCCTCTTGCTAAGTATTCTTATATATCTACGTCTAGCTTCCAAGACAAGCACGTTATTACTTGATTGCAAACTGTTTATTGCTCGTAGTGAGGATAGGGAGTCAGAAATAATTAAGCTGTCTACTTCAGTGTTGTCAATAATTTCGAGTGCTACCAGTATCGCTACCAACTCGGCTTGCATTGTGGACGCCCAGTTACTAATTCGGATATTTCTTTGAATTGTGCTGCCATCGGGCTGATGAGCAATAACAGCACTTCCTGCCCTCCCTGTAGCTGTATTGAGTGATCCGTCAGTGTATATGGTCTGTGCAATGTTGTTTTCAGCTTGTATATTGTGAATGTGTTCTATGGTGCTTAATTTAGCAGCAAGCTGAGCATGAGGGTTGCTTGTGATTAGTTTCTTGGTGGGGTATGCAGGGGTCAGGATGTCAAAAGGTACTATCTGCCAGGGTGGAAGGAAGGGCTGTACTCTTTCATCTGTATATACATCGTGCAGTCCCATCATTTTAATATGAGTGGCAGTTCTTTGAATCCATTTAGACTCGCTAGTTCCATTTCGTATGTGTTCTAACAGTGCAACTGACACAATGTTGTTTTTGTTATCACGCAGCAGCTTTAGTCCCATCATAAGATTAATTTCAAATATTCTATCTCTAATGCTAAGTATATTTAATTCTTTCCGCATGTTGAGAACTTTGGTAGTTATAGGACAGCCAAGTATAATTCTGAGTGCTTCATTTTGCATTTTTTCCAGTCTATCAATACTTTTGCCATTCTGCAGGACCAAAGCTGGTGCATGATAGTCTATCAGAGACCTTATATACGCTAAATACATCATTCTTGCTATTCTAATATTAACACCATATTTCGGGCTGTACCCCACTACAGTTCTGAGAGCCTTGAGTCTGTCTCTACATTGTTGATGTAACTTATTGACTGCAGTTGAGGTACAAGGGACAGAGACACCAAGGTATTTGAAAGAAGAGACATAGTCTATTGGTATGTTGTCTATCTTAAGTTTTCGTGGTCCACTTTTGCGGTTGCCAATTTGTCTGTTAAATACCTTAGTTTTAGCAGCGTTGATTACAAGACCAAGGCTCTCACAAGCTGTATGTATACAATTTAAGACTGTTTGCATTTTGCGGTGGGTTTTAGTATGCACAAGGATGTCATCTGCATAGCTGATAGTGATGTTTGCCGGACTAGTTGGGATTGATTTTAGTAAAGCATTAATTAGAACATTAAACAAGGTAGGACTAAGTACTCTTCCATGTGGGGTGCCTAGTTGCATTACTTTAGTTTCACTCTTGTAGCCTTGGAACAGCGCAGAGGACTTCCGGTTGGTAAGATAGCCTCGTATCCACTGTAATAAATGTCCCCCTATATCCATTCTCGCTAATTCATACATAATCACTTCCCTATTAGCAATATCAAAGGCATTTTTTAAATCAAGAAATGTTGTGTACTTGTGCCTTTTATCTCCATGAACAGTAAGAAAGGTTGTGATACAGTTGTGTACACTTTTACCATGTGTGAAACCATTGATATCAGGTGACATGTGCTCTTTAACTCTATACAATAATCTATTAAGCACCATTCTCTCAAAGGTTTTGCACATGCAACTGGTCAGTGAGATGGGACGGAAAGCATCAGGTTGGCCAGGCTTTGGTACAGGTACCGTAAGACTGGTGGTCCATGATACAGGCAACTGCCCAGAGACATAGCTGGCATTAAACAATTCTAATAATGGGTTACCGGGTACACGATGTAGGAGTCTTAGAATATCATAGGTGATACCGTCCTCACCAGGAGCAGTGCTACTGCCCCTGGAGAGGGCTGCATCCAATTCATAATCTGTATATGGAACATCACATTCATCATGTTGCTTGCTCAACATGAAATTTATGAGAGAATTTCTGTCTGTGGACCTCGCCTGCAATTTCTCCCCAGTGCTAGCTGGTAGCATTCCAAGGCTGGAAACCTGAGCCCATTTTGCAATTAACTGATTGGCTTTCTGTAGCGGGTTTGGGTGTGAAACTTGTCTACTATTTTTACCAATAATTTTGTTTATGCCTTTCCAGGCTTTGCCCAGGGGAGTATGCAGGTTAAGTCCACTAACAAAACCCTCCCATTCATTTTGTCTCAGTTCAGTCATTCTCTCCCTTGCCGCTGCAAGCGCGGCCTGAAACAGTTTTAACATTTGAGGAGTTCTAAGGCTCTTATATGCTTTACCTGTCTGTCTAGCAATTGATTTAAGCTCTTTCAGTTTAGCATCATCATAGTACTGGTTGTGTCTGACCTGTTTACCAGTACTTCTTTTTGTTTGGCGTGACTCACTATTTTTGATGGCCTCATAGGTATATGGGTACATCCGGTCTCTTACCCTCGACCGCGTCGGTACCTTTATGGTCAGGAAGCCACGGATATTTACAATGGGGCTCGGTCAGTCAATATGATTCCTTTGACATCACTCAACTTATGTATTCTGTTCTCGTATTGACAATTTGAATGATATCAAGAATATTTTGAATATCTTCTGACATAGATGGTGCTGTAGTTGATTGTTGTTCATGACCTGTCCAGTGGGTCGAGACTGGTCTCATTAGCATCTCTCAGATTAGTGGGAAGAAATTCTTGCTGCAAGAATGTGTGTTCTCAGAGCTAACTAGGGTAACTAAAATACTTATTTCCTAAATAAATACTTTAATTGTAAATATTTGAAAATATATGGTATGTTTCCGAATTTCTGACGATATAAAACATATTGTGGTTTATAATTAAGTTCTTAATAGTGATCCTATCCTGCATCATAATTTACATAATATCTACTTCTGTTTTGTGTATTAAAATGACTACTTTTTATGTTAATTTATTTCTGTAAATGATGATGATGATAAAGTTCAATAAATGTAAGTAAGAACATAAGAATGAAGGTAACTGCAAAAGACTTATTGGCCCATACGAGGCAGCTCCTCGTATGGAGCTGCCTTTGATAAGTAATTACCAAAGAAGGCACCAAGCCGGGAAGGCTGTGTAGCACAATAAAATAAGTCTACTGCTCCTGAAGAGGACGGTATTACTTACAGTTTACTGAGATTAGTCTCACAAGTACCAGGTAATCCACTTTTAGTGTTGTACAGAATGAGTTTAAGTGAAGGAGTATTACCTGATGATTGGACAGTGTCATTGTTCCCATCCCCAAAGCACACTCAGATAATTATAGACCCATATCTCTAACATAATTTTGTCTATTAGCACAGTTTTCGGCGTGAAGGCATTGAGTAGATCTCGGCAATACAAGAAGTTTCAAGCTAAACTTTCTAATATGCTACACTCACCTGAGGTCCGTAGAAGAGCGAAATCTGATTATGCATTTTGGTTCTACAAGGTAGCCAACTCCATCAAAATATTAAATATGTACCCAACTCAATTAACGATTAATCAACCATGGGATAACTTGGATCTAGCAGTTGATTTTGTAAATGCACCCAAGAAAGATAATGTACACTCTACATTATTAAAACAGTTAACACTGTGAAGCATCACTGAAAGTACTCAGAGTATGGGTAACGATGTGTATCAGTGCTATACCGACGGTTCTGTAGAAGAAGGTGGACGATGTACCGGATGTGCATGTAATATATTTGAACAATCTTCTCTCGTACATACATGAATGAAGCGCGTCAATGATTGGGCAAGTACAACTCAAACCGAACTTGCAGGCATATACCTTGCCACTGAATTTTTAAAACACAAAGGCAGTCGACTTATATACTGTGATTCGCAGAGTGCACTCCTGGTATTGAACGCACATAGTAGTGACACCCAGAAAATAGTCAGTGATATTCGAATGAATATTTTAGCTGCCAAAGAAAAGAGATTTGAAATTAAATTCCTATGGATACCATCACATGTTGGCATCTCAAGGCATGACACTGTTGATATGCTTGCAAAGACAGCCTGTAGAAAACCAGTGGTAGAAATTGATATGGGTGTTTCATTAGCAGTGACAAAGAGAATACTTAAGCAAACATCTAATGAAAATCTCACCGACCTAACAAATTCACAAAGACCTGAAAGTTGTAGCATTAAATATTATGATAGATATCGTGCGGAGACATTCACATACAGGATTAATGGAACAAGAACCCAGCAATGTGATGTTATAGTGGCCAGAATACGCTTGGGATATAGACGTATCTGGCAGCTTTCTCAAAACCCAAATGTCGAGTACACTATGTGTCAACTTTGTGAAAGAGAAAATATGCACTCCCTTGAACATTATATTGTAGAATGTCCCATACTGACTGACTTTCGCCCTCCTGGGCTAAGGTATGCTGAACTGTGTAATTACTATTTGAGTACTGGAACACTTGATGATATATTGACTTGTACCCTAGATTGACCATGTAACGTATCAATTATACAATGAATGTATGTGATGTAACTCTATAACCTGAGCTTGTGAAAGCACCTTAATCACCTTTAGTGATTAAGTGCTTAATTGCACACTAGTTTCTCTATCAGTTATCTCACCTTGTCAGAGTAAAAGAGACAAATATATGTGTATGTATGTGTGTATATATGTATGTATATATATGTATATGTACGCATACGTCTGTGTGTGTATATGTATGTGTATACAGTATATGTGGAAGCTGGTCAGAATTCAATTTCACCTTTGTAAATGCACGTTAATGACACTATGTAAAGACACATCGAACACTTTATGTAGGGCATACGTAAATCTGTGTATTTATGTATTTACGTATGTAGCTTAGCCTAGCATTTAAAAACACTACAATCACCTTCTGTGGTTGATTGTTCAATAAATCCCTGAACTATATGTTTAACAAATCTCTAACCCTATCAATGGAGTTAGTTAGTTTAGTTCTTATATTATGCACCCTATACCCATCTTGTGGGCGGTAGTGGAAAGGGTTAGAGTCCATGGCGGACTGAAGAAAATGTATATATGCTGGTTAGCATTGTTAATGTGTGGCCACGTCTGTAGTAGAAAATAATACAAAAAATCAAATAAAGGTATTATTGAAACTTTATAGGAAAACATTAAATCCTAAATATATCTTTAATATTATACTTGAAATATTGTATACTTTGCTCTTTCCATCGTACTTCTGCACCTGCTGGCAAGTGGTTCGGTGCAGTGTGCAGGTGATGTTCATTACTGGGTGAGCTGGCAGGTGGTGCTCACCTGCCAGCTCACCCAACGAAAATTTGGTTTTTAATACACTTACACATTTATTGGGTCTTTCCTTCACCTTCATTCAAACACTAGGGTATTACAGTAAGTGGTTTTAATTATAATATTTATTAACGTTATTATTTTTAATTTTTATTATTATTAGTATTATTATTAACAGGAGAGGAGTGTGTGTGGGGGGGGGGGGTATAATGGTACACATGTCCACATCCCAATGCCCGCCCTTCCAGGACTGGGGGTGCGGGGATGTACAATAAACTATACCCACATCCGGCGGCAGCTTGTCGAAGGCGGAAGTGTAGCCTAGACAATTTGTCATGATAATTAGTGATGACTCTTATTTTGATTATGGGTCCGTAATCCAGTTAAGCTTTTATTCTTAATTTATATTACAATGCTGGTAAAATACACTTCTTGATGATGAGTATGGAGTCCATATGAACTCATTGTGTACCCAAGTTCAAGTTCAAGTATGTTTATTGAGATAAGCAATAAATACATCTCAAAGGGATAGAGTAGCTTAGGCTATTTCAACCCCCCTCTAATTCAAGTCCCTCAAGGGGCGCACAAATACTGTGACTACAAATAGACAAATAACATTACAAGAATCCAAACAAGAATTGTGTACCCTATACTCACAGGATGAATATAGGGTACACAATAAACTACCACTCACATCATGGGTATGGGTTGCACAAGAAACTATCGCGCAGAGGATGAATATGGAGAGCAAAGTAAACAAAGATTCACACGATGAGAAAGGGTTGCGCAATGTCCTATGACTCACAGAATGTGTATTAGCTGCACAATAAACTACAGGTCATAGGATAAGTATGGGTTGCACAATAAATTACAGGTCACAGGATGGGTATGGGCTGCACAAACAACCGGTAACAGGATGAGTATGGGATGCACAATAAATTACGGGTCACAGGATGAGTATGGGTTGCACAAACTACTGGTAACAAGATGAGTATGGGATGCACAATAAATTACCGCACAGAGGATGAGTATAGGGTGCACAAACTGGTTGGGTAAATGGAAATGGTTGGGTACATTTCCTTTCACCTAATGCGACTATTCATGTGTCCGGACACCGGGCGATTGTGTGGTATTGGCTATTTATTTAACCATAACTTTGCATTCATTTAATAATTATATTAAGATATGTTTTCCTTGAAATGTAGTTACATTATCGTCTACATGGCTTTATTCTGACATAAAGACCTATGGCGTTACTTTGCATATATGCAAAGTAATTATAAAATTGATTGGCTTGTGTGGGAGGCCGTCACACTCCCTGAGCGAGCCATCAAGTATCTATAAAAAGGCATATATCTTAACTTTCAATTCAGTTATATTTATGCCAAAGTATTAACATGCAGCTTATATTTATGTCTTTATGATGACATAGAAAACTTCGCTTATTACAATATCTAGATTAAATTAACATTGATCTTCGGAAGGTCATAGTTCCCATATCGGTAAGGAGAGCGTCGGCCATGAAGCCTTGTTTAAAGTATGAATATTTTTCCTCTCTAATAAGGTATAATCTCTGTGATGGATTCACAAAAACTATTTTATATCTGCCTTTCTGATAACATATACAAATATAATCTTTATTTGTGAATATTTGTTAATTAAGCAATATATCAGAGGGCGTGTAGGGTTCGGTGTTCAATGAACGAAAAGGACTGGATCACTGTGTACAGGAGGCTGATATGGCAGCAAACACTCTCCTGGCGACCATATTTCTTGGATAAGTCGCTCCACACAATTGTCGCTTGGACCGTCGACTTCCTATGGCGTCACCTCTCACATATTTACGTCTAATTTCGTTATGAAATTAGATTATTTCAGAGTAAAAATAGGTTTGATCATGTTCTATGTGTAGCACCAACATTATAGTAAGTAAATATAAAATATTTCTTCATTACTTACGTAATGCTAGGACGATTTGGGTAGTTTTGGCCTGATTTGGGGTGATTGGGGTAATTCTATGGACCGCTTGAGGGTCCGATGAACAACAACCAAGAAATTCTCAACATACAAACTGTTGCAAATGATGCAATGGATCAAATACGTAAGATTCAGGCTGAAGAAACCCTCACAGCTCAAAGTGACCTCCTTAAAAAGCTGGAAAAACAGATCAATCTCCTTCAGACTCACCAGGCGGCTTCCAAAGATGACCAAGAGCAACAACAACTTCATGACTCCCTGATAATTAGCTCTACTGATCTACCTGTTGAACAACAAGGTGAGGATTGCTGTAACATAGCCAACACCCTAATTAATTCAAAGATCAGTGTCAATGTTCAAATCAAATCGGCTATTAGGATAGATAAAAACAATCCCCGTAACAGGAGAATGCTCATCAAACTTGCAAATCCCTCTGCGAAGTTTGACCTCATGCAAACAGCTGCTCAGCAAAAAACCAACCTCTATATAAATGAGTGTCTTACAAAAGCAGCGTGGATCCCTCCTCTACAGGCTGCGCCAAATTCGCAAACAAAACCCTGGTCTTATCAAGCAGTGCTACACAAGGAATGGTACGATTTTTGCGAAGAAAGAAGCTACAGGAAAAAGATATGAAATAAAATGTGACCAACAACTCCTGGCCTTCTTAAGTGATTGTGGTATATCTGAAAACCTGAACCCGACCAATGCCAGTACTTAAAATAACTCTTTCAGTGCCTGAACCTAACCTAACTTAATCTAACTTTGTCTAAGGTGCTGTCTCTGCCTTACCATTTACCTGATGTTCTCCTATTCATATAATTTCCTAAATAATCCATCAAGTCTCCATGCACTTATGCAAGCATCTACCTCAGTTTCATTGTAAAATTTTACTCTTAAATCTAATCTTACCCTATTCCATTTATATTTTAAATTTATTTGTATTGATCTATGTCATTTATTGAAATCAATTATTGATCTCATTTTTGTTCTTTTAATTAAGTTCATACTAATTATAAGTTAAAACTAAGCTTAATAAAATTTATTATCTTTAAGATTATTTTACTTTACAATTATCATTTGTCAAATTTTTTATATATTCATCTTGACAGTCTCTACTGATTTTTTGTTCTCTCCGCCAAACTTGTGTATCCTCCATGGCTATCTAGTGACCTTAATTCTACCTCTAATTGTTTCAATTCCTTGTTTGCTTGCATTTATTGTTGTGTCTTGCCATAATTATTCTCTAATTTAGCAGACTCAATACTTTGTAAGCTCTTATTGTATTGTTATATTATTATATTGTGTTTTGCTATTATTACTTCCTATTTTACAGCAGATTTGTTTTTCATCTGTTCATGTAATTGCTTATCTTATTGTATTGTGACATTCTTTTCTATATTGATATATATTTTCTGTCTATTGTTACTTACAGTGTACCTGAGAGTACCTGTAAGCAATCTACCTCATTTTTCATTTTTGCTCAATTTTTTTTTGTATTGCTTAGTCTTGTTTATATTTTTGTTTTGTATATCTATATCTTGTGTTTTGTATAGTCCATGTTTATATGTTTTTTTCTTTTATCTCATTCATTACCTAGGTTTCCTAGCCTAGCCATACTCCCTTACTCCATTGTACCCCTGTAAGCCCCTTTTGTGTTTGTTTGGTACAGTATTGTGTACATTTATTTCTTTTTGTTTTTCTTGTTTTTCTTGCAATCAGCTTTTTTTATGCAGTCAAGTATAGACCCAGAACTTAACCTCTTATCCACTATCTATGACAATAATCACTTTAATGATCTAAATTGCAGATATTTTGCAGCACATGATGTAAACAATGTATTAACTCATAGTCACAATATCTCTGTAATCAATTTGAACGTTAGATCCCTAGGTAAACACTTCGATGATGTTAGTGCCTTGATTGAAGCTATTGACAACAAATTCTCTTTTATTATACTTACTGAAACATGGTTGAAAGATGATACTACTCAACTCTTTAACATGCCTAACTACTCAGCAATCCACAACTGTCGTCAACTTCAGAGAGGTGGTGGCACTGCTCTTTACTACCACCAAGAACTAACATGCTTAAAAGAAATTAGAACTAGAGACTGCTATGGGGAGTATATCTTCGCCAGCTTCAGAGTCAAGGGTGCCGAGTCTATCCTGTCTGTGGGTGCAGTTTATAGAATTACCTAACACTGATGTGTCCGAATTCAATTCAAACCTTAGAAATCTAATACTTGATAACAGACTGAACAAAACCACCTAAATTATCGCAGGGGACTTTAATATTGACCTCTGCGAGCCAGAACACCCTACTGCTGTTAGCTTCCTCAACTGTATGAATTCCTGCTTCCTCATACCCTTAATCACTAGACCTACTAGAATCACTGATAGCACTGCCACGACTCTAGATCACATCTGGACAAATATAACCTCTCCGCTTACTTCAGGTATAATCACTGATAGCACTACAGACCATTACCCCACATTTCTCTTAACTAACATTAGCAAACCACCTCTTGAGTAAGAGAGATACGTTTAGACTACACAATGAAACTGCTATAAACAATTTTATAACTGCTACTGATAATGTCAACTGGAGGTCCGAGTTAGGTAACATAGAGGACATCAACCTAGCAGTTCAATCTTTTCTTCAAAAAACTCTTAGCCTTTATAATACCCACTGTCCTATGCTTACAAAACAAGTCACAACCAAAACGGCTTAACAATCCCTGGCTTACAAAGGGAATACTTAATCTATTAATAAAAAACATGACCTTGAGAAAAAGTATAGGTTAGGAATTGTCTCCAAAGAATTCTCAAAGAATTGCTCATTATTGCTATCTAAGATAATTAGACGAGCCAAAACTAAATACTACGAAGATAATTTACCCAAATAAAGAGCAACATTAAACAAACATGAGAACAATTTCACAAATATTGGGATCAAAGAAGTCTTTAAATAACAAACCGACTCTCCTGTCTAATAAACAATGGTCAGCTTTCAGCCTCTGATTCTGCTATTGAGTTCAATAGGTTCTTCTCTTCCATTGGTTCATCCCTTGCTAATGATATTCCATCTTCCAGTACTGACATTAAGGACTATCTTACAGGGAACTATCCCCAGTCTCTGTACCTAAAGCATATTAATTCCATTGACATCAATGAGATAATCCTTTCCCTTAAAACCAAGTCTGGTGCCCTTGAGGAGATACCCATGTATTTTTTTTTTTTTCCAAATCAATGCTGTTTTAATGTAATTTTCTGTAATAATTTGTAATTGTATTTGTGCTGTTTTTTCAACAATGTTCCCCCCTCTTTTACCTCTATTTTTATTTGTACTCAACGCATTTTTTTCTTTTTACCCATTAGTTTTAAGCTTTAGTCAGTAGTGTTTTTTTCCAGCCCGAAACGCTTTGCGTAATAGTGGCTTTAGGAATTGTATGTACTAGCTCTATCTATAAAGCCAACAAACTTTGAAAAATCTCTTTATGTATGTACCTTTGCCTAAATAAAAATTATTATTATTATTATTATTATTCATGTCTGGACACTCACCGTCCCGTGTTGTGATAATGGAGAGTTAATTGGCGACGACGCTCATCTAGGCGTTCCAGTGTTCTTTCTGGTGTCACACTTTATTTTTCCTACTTCTTATTTTGTTTGTAAGTGGGTTTCTACATTTAACTCTTGTGTTTTCCTCATTTTTCAAATTAGAGAATATGCTTGCAATTTATTTATTAAAATATAATGGTACACGTTTATATACTTTCTGAAGGAAACATTGCTCTCATGGTGAATGCACTACTTTACATTCTTTATTTTTTTTAATCGAATATAAAATCAATAAGTAAATATGAAAGGTAATAAACAAGCTCTAATAAACAGAATACAAGCAGCTCCACAAAAAATAGGCAAGACAATTGTCGGAAAATCCGACACCATTTAATATATCATACATACAGATAATTGTAGCTGTGTTGTATAAACAAGTTAACCATAGAAAACGTAACTTGTAGTGGAATTACCGTCTATAGAAAACGGGATATCATCACCACATACTATTATAAATTCACCAGCTATTCTGCTGGGAATTATTCTTAAATACATTAGTCTTTGGACTTTACCATCATAAAACATTTCATATAAATTAACTTAATTATCAATATTAAAGTAGAGTAAATGTGACCCTTCTATACAATACAATACAATACAATTTTATTTAGGTAAGGTACATACATACAATAAATTTTTACAAGGATTGGTTGAGTTATAGGTAGAGCTAGTACATACAATGCCTAAAGCCACTATTACGCAAAGCGTTTCGGGCATGATAAACTTAAATGACAAGCTTAATACTAATTGAGCATAATGAGTAGAATGAAAACAAGAAATGAAAACATAGATGAAAAAGCAGCACAAATACAATTATGTCGACAAACAGCGCTCTTTAAAGAAAAAAACAGACATTGGTTGACAATAGAAGGGTAAGGTAGGTTACAGGGAATTTATTAGGTATAGCTTCGCTTTTAACTTAAACTGGTTGAGAGAGGTACAGTCTTTAACATGGTTGGGAAGGTCATTCCACATTCTGGGCCCCTTGATTTGTAGAGCATTTCTAGTTTGATTAAGTCGTACTCTAGGAATATCAAAACTGTATTTTTTTCTGGTGTGATGCTCATGGGTTTTGATGCAACCTTCTATGAAGCTTTTGAGATCAGGATTGGCATTATAGTTTAGTGTTTTATATATGTATAATACACATGAGAGAATGTGCAGTGACTTAATGTCTAACATATTCAGAGATTTAAGTAGGGGTACCGAGTGATGTCTGGGGCCAGAATTGGATATTGTCCTAATAGCAGCTTTGTGTTGAGTAATTAGAGGACGTAAGTGATTTTGGGTAGTAGAGCCCCAAGCACAAATACCATAGTTGAGATATGGATAGATAAGGGAGTAATAGAGAGTCACCAGGGCAAGGCGTGGTACATAATATCTGATCTTAGAAAGAATGCCCACAGTTTTGAAACTTTTTTGATATGTTTAGAATGTGTCCCTGGAAATTCAGCTTGTGGTCAATGAGAATGCCAAGGAATTTGCCATCTAATTTGTTACAAATTTGGGTATTGTTTATTTGAGATTTATTTGATTAGAGGATTTATTGCCAAACAGAATATAGAAGGTTTTGTCAATGTTAAGGGTGAGTTTGTTGGCAGTTAGCCACAGATGGACTTTATTTAGCTCAGTATTTACTGTGGCATTTAGAGCAAGGGGATCAGGACTGGAGTAAATGAAGGTTGTGTCGTCAGCAAATAGAATTGGTTTGAGGTGGTGGGAGGCATTTGGAAGGTCATTAATGTAGATGAGAAAGAGGAGAGGGCCAAGTATGCTGCCCTGGGGAACACCAATGTTGATGGGTAGGGTGGGAGAAATTGTATTATTCACAGAAACATATTGGAGCCTGTCAGTAAGGTAGGATTTGAGGTATTGTAGGGAGTGCCCTCTGACTCCATAATGATGTAATTTAAGAAGAAGGTTTTGGTGGTTGACAGTATCAAAAGCTTTACGCAGGTCCACAAACAACCCAACAGGGAACTCATTTTTATCAAGAGCTGTATGAATCGAGTTAAGCATACTAATAAGTGCATCGTTAGTGCTTTTTTTGGGTCTGAAGCCATATTGGCAAGGGCTAAGTATATTGAGTTTGGCTAGATATGAGTAAAGCTGCTTATAGATTAGTTTTTCAAAATTTTTTGACAAGTTTGGCAGGATAGATATAGGTCTGTAGTTGTTAACATCTGTGAGATTACCACATTTGTGGACAGGCGTTACTCTCGCTTTTTTTTTAGAATATCTGGGAAGGTTTGGAGTTCAAGTGACTTGTTGAAGAGCAAAGCAATAGCAGGGGCTAAAGATCTGGAGGCTTTTTTGTAAATTAAAGTTGGTATCTCCTGTAGGGCACCAGACTTGGTTTTAAGGGAAAGGATTATCTTATTGACGTCAGTGGAATTAATAGGCTTTAGGTACAGAGACTGTGGATAGTTACCTGAAAGATAGTCATTAATGTCTGTACTGGAAGATGGAATATCATTTGCAAGGGATGAACCAATGGAAGAGAAGAACCTATTGAACTCAATAGCAGAATCAGAGGCTGAAAGCTGACCATCGTTATTAGACAGGAGAGTCGGTTTGTTATTTAAAGACTTCTTTGATCCCAATATTTGAGAAATGGTTCTCCAAGTTTGTTTAATGTTGCTCTTTATTTGGGTAAATTTATCTTTGTAGTATTTAGTTTTGGCTCGTCTAATTATCTTAGACAGCAATAATGAGTAATTCTTTGAGAATTCTTTGGAGACAATTCCTAACCTATACTTCTTCTCAAGGTCATGTTTTTTATTAATAGATTTAAGTATTCCCTTTGTAAGCCAGGGATTGTTAAGCCTTTTGGTTGTGACTTGTTTTGTAAGCATAGGACAGTGGGTATTATAAAGGCTAAGAGTTTTTTGAAGAAAAGATTGCACTGCTAGGTTGATGTCCACTATGTTACCTAACTGGGACTCCCAGTTGACATTATCAGCAGCAGTTATAAAATTGTCTATAGCAGTTTCATTGTGTAGTCTAAAACGTATCACTCTTGACTCAAGAGGTGGTTTGCTAATGTTAGTTAAGAGAAATGTGGGGTAATGATCTGTAGTGCTATCGGTGATTATACCTGAAGTAAGCGGAGAGGTTATGTTTGTCCAGATGTGATCTAGCGTCGTGGCAGTGCTATCAGTGATTCTAGTAGGTCTAGTGATTAAGGGTATGAGGAAGCAAGAATTCATACAGTTGAGGAAGCTAACAGCAGTGGGGTGTTCAGGCTCGCAGAGGTCAATATTAAAGTCCCCTGCGATAATTAGGTGGTTTTTGTTCAGTCTGTTATCAAGTATTAGATTTCTAAGGTTTGAGTTGAATTCGGACACATCAGTGTTAGGAATTCTATAAACTGCACCCACAGTCAGGACAGACTTGGCACCCTTGACTCTGAAGCTGGCGAAGATATACTCCCCATAGCAGTCTCTGGTTCTAATTTCTTTTAAGCATGTTAGTTCTTGGTGGTAGTAAAGAGCAGTGCCACCACCTCTCTGAAGTTGACGACAGTTGTGAATTGCTGAGTAGTTAGGCATGTTAAAGAGCTGAGTAGTATCCTCTTTCAACCATGTTTCAATAAGTATAATAAAAGAGAATTTGTTGTCAATAGCTTCAATCAAGGCACTAACATCATCGAAGTGTTTACCTAGGGATCTAACGTTCAAATTGATTACAGAGATATTGTGATTATGAGTTAATACATTGTTTACATCATGTGCTGCAAAATATCTGCAATTTAGATCATTAAAGTGATAATTGTCATAGATATTGGATAAGAGGTTAAGTTCAGGGTCTATACTTGTCTGCATAAAAAAAGCTGATTGCAGGAAAAACAAGGGAAGAAAGGCAAATAACAAGGTAGAACTAAGCTATAAAATAGGGAAAAAGATGTACACAGTACAGTACAAAGCACTCAAAAGGGGCTTACAGGGGTAGAATGGAGTAAGGGAGTATGGCTAGGCTAGGCAACCTAGGTAATAAATGAGATTAACGAAAAAACATATAAACATGGACTATACAAAACACAAGATATAGAAATACAAAACAAAAATATAAACAAGACTAAGCAATACAAAAACAAATTGAGCAAAAATGAAAAATGAGGTAGATTGCTTACAAGTACTCTCAGGTACACTGTAAGTAACAATTTGCAATTTGAGATGCAGGCAAAGCCAGGGGTACAATGGAGTAAGGGAGCATGGTGAGGCTAGGCAACCTAGGTAATAAATGGAATCAAAGAAAAGTTGAATAATAAGCATAGGCAAATTTAAGCTAATGATTATTAACTATAAATAGTTCAGTTATGACTGTATAATTAATAAGACCTGAAGAACTATTTATGCACTCAATTAAATAATTTCAGTAAATGACTAGTTAAGAGTAAGTTAAAAATTAAGTCAGAAAATGAAACAATGAGACTTAGGAAACCTAGCCCCACTAGTTGACAGGGGATTAATTAAGTTAATTCACTGGGAGTGACACTGAGCTGAGACAGACCACATTGGGAGAGGAAAGCGTTGAGGTTCTCTTCTTTAGTAATTGTGAACATTTTGCCCTCTGCGGTTTTTCTCACCTTTATCAGTCCATCTCTAACGAAGCACTGATGAATCGCATCTGGGTTTTGTTGACGGATTTGACGCAGGCGGTAGAGGAGGTGCTGTCTGTTCCTAGTCAAGCACTCGTTGATGTATAATCCCTACCGTTGGGCTACAGCTGTCCGGACTAGATTGGATTTCGTGAACTGGGAAGACAGCTTCAGGCGAATTTTCCGTTGGTTTTGACCTGATGGATTCTTTTTGCCTACTCTGTAGGCAGCAATAACGTCAGATTTGTTTAGAATGAGCTACAATTTGTCTTTTAAGAGATCCCATATCCAGAGCTATTTCGACACAGTTTTCACCATCATGTTCCACAGGTATATCTTGGGACGACACTATAACAGAGTCTAGCAGCTTTTGCTGGTCTTGTTCATCCTGGGAGACAGAACGCTGGGCTGAAAATGTACTGATACATGCAGTCATTTTGCTGAGAGCTTCCTCCTGTTTTTTTATGGCTTCATCAGTTTTCAGAAGGTTGCTTTCCTCACGGAGATCATTCAAATCATGCTGTAGGTGGTCTTGGCTTGCCTTGCAGTTTCTAATATCCTCGCGGAGGAGGGTTATTTCTTGTTGTTGTTGTTGGAGATTAGCGCGGATCGCTATATTCTCATTTAGAAGACTCAAGATGATAGCATTTTGAGACTCGAGGACATGGCACAACTTTTTGAACCACTGATTCTCGGCCCAGTTATAGAATTCCGGTGAGGGACCGGAAGCTCGCTTGAGTTGCTTATAGTGGGATGCTAGCATGTCCATAGGAGAGGGTTGAGAGTACTCTGCTCCCTTGCTCACAGGGGTGGAGGGGAGGGCAGCACCGCTGCCCTGGACCCCAGAGCTTCCAGACGGAGAAACACGAATATTGTTTGAGTTGGCCGGGATGGTTGCCTTGTTAAGGGGTTTGTTGTCCTTCTTTCTCTGCACAGCCCCATTTTTAGGAGACATGATTGGTTAGAATGGACTGGGGGTATATATTGTGAAGAAACTTGCGTCAGGCAGCGCGGTGGCGGCAGCATGCACTGGTACTCACAGCCGTAGAGGAATGTTTTGAAACTTAATTGAGATGGAATGAGTTGATTTTGGTCGGTTACTTTGGTTTTGCTATAACATGCTAGGACTCCATGTATTTCACTATCACTTTCTGTCATCTGGACAATGTAAGCCAGGCGTCAGGGAGTGGTGAGGGAGCAGCCATTGTTTATACTAGACCAGAGGCTCACGGGAGCAAATACGGCTCCTGTTAATTTTACTTGGACGAAGTGTTATGGAAACCAAAGGTGTACCATTATCAACACGCTGTCAACAAATCAAGTTAAGTGTTCTTCCAAAACCCATTTATCTTTCATTTATGGCCATTAATGTCAGTATATAAGGTGATCCGGTGGTGTTATTCTGTGAAATGACAGCGCTAATATTGAAGCCAGCCAAAGTAGTGGCTCTGGTGTCGCGTGATTGTTCACGGATTTCGTGGTGTTAAATTTCGCGAGAGATTATCCACGAATTTTGTGGACTTTATTTCGCGAGGTCACTAATAATATTTAATACTTCTAGATAATATTAGAAGTTTCATAGAGGCTAATTAAGAGGCTATTATCAATAATTGTGTATATTATTTCTCCAAAATAGAGAATTATTTAATATATATTGCACTAGTGATCTCAATATAATATTTACTAATTGCCAACCCACAACAGGGTAGGATATTAACATTGACTAGTTGAACTATTATTGCTCATCCTAGTCCCGTTATTACCATAGTCAGTTGTACTATATTCAACAACCTAACACCATTAATGAATGGTCCAGACCCTATTTTGGGTGTAATTTTTATCAACTCGAGTTGAGTTGTATATATAATAATTTACTTATGATCATTACACCTTTGAGTGATTAATTAGTGTCAATTCCATCCTAGGGTGATATAGAAGAGCTAACCTAAAGGTACTTCCAGTGACACTGGTTTATCACTCAAATCATTAGTGTGTATGATTGTATATATATAATGTGTATTAATTTTAAGTGCTAACCTCTAGTAGAGGTAGGATTATTGCCTAGTGAGTGCAGAATTTACCCTAGGCTACCATCAGTGCTTGTTCAGTATTATGAGCAGCCCAAGTACAAGCCCCACAAGGCTTCACCAACTAGCTAGTAGAGATAATGCTGGCAATGAGAAAACTGTCATAAGTCTGATCACCTCACCGACTTCGGTCTCCTTGTAGGGACAGACTATTGTCATCGATTCATCGGTAGCCCTACTAAATATCAGTGCATAACCATGTTAAACTCTGCAGGAGGTAAATTACTCTCAGGCCCAGTATCAAGCCTGGGGAGACCTATGCCTGCAGATAAACAATACCAGTAGAAATCTAAATTTGTCAGCTGATTATATTTCTCCAGTAGCATTATACTAAGGAGATTACAGCTGACTATACCAACAGAGGTTGATGTTAGTATCATCATTTAAAGCTGAAGATGAGTTCATGAGGCCTCAGTGGCAAATCAGTGAACAGTAGCCTAAACAGCTACAAGTCACTGCGACCAATGTCACTGAACCCACTGCAGTCTCAGAACCATACTTTACTTTAATGATGAGCTATTCAATCTTCTGAATCAATTAACTAAATTAAACCCCAATAAATCTGATGACTGATTTGATACATTTATTATTTAATCAAGATGTATTCCATGGGCCTCAGTGTTTATATATCAGTGACCAGTTACCTGAACAAACTTCAAGTTATATCTAATGTCACTGATCTCACTGCAGTCCCTGAATCATACTTGACTGTAGTACTTGATCACATTCAGTCTTCTGGGTTAAATAATATGTAATAAGGCTTGAATATTAGCCTTTCAAGAGTTGACAGGGAAATGAAATCGCATTAGACTTCTAAACCCTGCAACTCTAGTACGGGACATCCGTCCTGTACGAACAGACGCACAAATGTGTGATTACTAACTACTAACATCAAATTAATCTAATAATCCGAAGGAGGAGTATCGGTGTTCGTCTGTTCTAATTAGGACTTCGACCCGTGAGCAGCCCCTGGGGAATTATGTCGGAAAATCCGACACCATTTAATATATCATACATACAGATAATTGTAGCTGTGTTGTATAAACAAGTTAACCATAGAAAACGTAACTTGTAGTGGAATTACCGTCTATAGAAAACGGGATATCATCACCACATACTATTATAAATTCACCAGCTATTCTGCTGGGAATTATTCTTAAATTCATTAGTCTTTGGACTTTACCATCATAAAACATTTCATATAAATTAACTTAATTATCAATATTAAAGTAGAGTAAATGTGACCCTTCTATCACTTTCTGTCATCTGGACAATGTAAGCCAAGCGTCAGGGAGTGGTGAGGGAGCAGCCATTGTTTATACTAGACCAGAGGCTCACGGGAGCAAATACAGCTCCTGTTAATTTTACTTGGACGAAGTGTTATGGAAACCAAAGGTGTACCATTATCAACACACTGTCAACAAATCAAGTTAAGTGTTCTTCCAAAACCCATTTATCTTTCATTTATGGCCATTAATGTCATTATATAAGGTGATCCGGTTAGAGCACGAGGCAGCCTCAAACTAAAGGTAATTAGCCCAGGTCTTCATTGTTCCATGTACAGTGTTTCTCTGATATACCTGTCATATATAGGATTCTGGCTTCACAGTTAGCGCCCTATTGACAGGTCAAGACGAGGAAGCATGCTTTGTGCATCAGTTACCAGGGTGATGGAAGCTACCTCAAAGAGGGAAAATGTGGTGTCTACACCCTAGTTATACCTGGTGGACTAAAGCCTGCTGTACTATAAGATAAGGAACCTCTTCAATGTTTAATAATGTGTAGTTAATACTGTAGTTTGATTGGTTGCATATACAATTAAATTAAACCCCCCCTAATGTGTAGAGGATCGATTTGTGAGATTATGAGATTATTGCAGAAATACAGTCCACTCATTATCATACAAATTGCTATCGAAGTATATAATTTAACGTAAATATAAATTCATATAAATTAATGTAAATATAAATCTCACAGGTCGGTTCCCACAACAATAAGCAAATACATTCATAAACAAATTTGTAATAGGGAAGGGAGTACCACCGCTGGCTGGAAGGATTGTAGCGAGTAAGCTTATACTCGCTCCATTATCTCATTATCTTAATAGCATAACTAATTAGCACTAATTACAGAAGCTACAATCCTTTCCCCCAATTACAGGTAATACTCTTTTCATCTTGTTGGAGGGAGCTGAGGTGTAATCACCATATAAGCAAGTGATATGAGCAATAGCGAACAGTACAGTTTCTACAGTCAAGAATGTAGCACTCGGCGTGTACAGTTCTAACCGACCCAAGACACTACAGTTTCAACACAGAGCAGACAGCAGATTACGCAGCCCGTCCTTCAAACAAAGATCCAAAAGTGATTCCATGCACCCGCCAAACCCCCTGTTTATGAATGAAAAGCGGTTTACACACGACTCACAACTGCTGACGTTCGAACATATCCGGAACTATGCTTCACTGACGAATTTTGTTCGAATTACAACGCTATAAATGCTTCACTCACGTACTACAAATACCACAACCCGTCCTCGACTCAAGTCCATTACATCCAGCGGTCGACCCCACAGACGCATTCATAAATTTTAATATGCTGTTCATTCAAAACGGGAATTTTCTCAAGTATAAATTAATATTATAAGATATATTAGCATATTGTGCATATATAGGCATAGGTTAGGTTAGGTTAGGTGTTTAGGTTCTGTTGGCGATTATTTGTATTTGTAGAACGTGGGTGAAGCATTTATAGCGTTGTGATTCAAACAAAATTCGTCAGTGAAACACTTGTTCCGGATATGTTCGAACGTCAGCAGTTGTGAGTCGTGTGAAAACCGCTTTTCATTCATAAACAGGGGGTTTGGCGGGTGCATGGAATCACTTTTGGATCTTTGTTTCGAGGACGGGCTGAATACCAATAATCGCCAACAGAACCTAAACACCTAACCTAACCTATCCTATGCCTATGCCATATACACAATATGTCAATATATTATAATATTAATTTATACTTGAGAAAATTCCCGTTTTGAATGAACAGCATGTTAAAATATATTAATGCGTCTGTGGGGTCGACCACTGAATGTAATGGACTTGAGTCGAGGACGGGTTGGATTACGACCACATCGAGCTACAACGCTCTCGCTCCCCAAGTTCAGATCCCCCCTCCCCCCCCCACCGCTCACAATTCCTAATCAAGCCGACGCGCTCTCCCACATATCGCACTCTAATATCTTTACCACTTCGGACGTTTCGCATTTGTGTACGTGTTCAATATTAAAACGACAATATAATGCTATTTACAATTAAAATATTCTACTTAACAGGCATATAGTTATTAAATGAAGTTTAGTGATGTTTTGATTTTGATTGTTGCCGCCGAAGGCGGCTAGTTTATTGTGCACCCCATACTCATCCTGTGAGCAGAGCGCAAAAGCATTTCAGAGGGCACAAAAGGTCTTTATCAGACCTCATCTTAGATTATTACATAAACAATTTCATCTATCCTTAATTCACACCTTATAGTTACAATGTCAGCTAGTTACAGAGAAAGTACTATTAAAGAGCTACATATTTACAGTAAGTCATCATACATTAATGGTAGGTCTTATCGCTAATACATAATAGTTTGACCAATGGGGATATTACAGAGTCATAGGGGAGCTTCTGTTTATTATTAGTCCTCACAGTACACTACTTGTTTCTGAATCTCATATGTCGTTCATCTACTGGAAGCGAAATGTGGATACAGTGCAAGGATTTCAGGTAATTTATCCATGGTAATAAGGTAGGTTACCATATCATACAGAGTGAGCTTAGATTTATCTCTAAAAGGCTCAATTTCACTACAATCCAAGATATAGTGTTCGAGTGTATGTCCCTGTCTTTGTCCACACACTTTACACTTTATTTCATCTAGATCCCTATACAAGCTGAACTGCCAGAGATACTTGTAGCCAAGTCTTCTACGAGCTGTGACAACATCTGTTAGTCTACTGAATTTGTTACTTGCCCCATACACATGTTTTACTTCACACATTTCATTGTGATGAACAATGGACCTGCTAGTTCCAGTTTGCACAGTTCTACTTTCTTCAAATTCATCCAGAAGTTCTCGTCTAATGACACTTTTAAGGGACCTATTTGATAACTCAAGATTCCGTTCAATACTGTCTTTATTTACTGCAGCCTTAGCAAGGGCGTCAACTTTGTTATGTTCCTGCATGCCAATGTGAGAAGGAATCCACAACATTTTTATATTTACCCTCTTGCTTTTACCTGGTCGAGTCGAGGTCGAGGGAGGGGGAAGACGTACCGTGCGCGCTCCGTTAAAATCGTGACATTAACCGGGATTCTTAGGAGTACTGCCATGGATTACTGATTACAGACATAACAAAGTGCATAGTGACCCGCTGGAAAATTGAAAATAGTCATTAACAATAGAACTTTGTGTTAAATAGAGAATAAACGGGAGACACGTGTGAGCCAGTGAACGAGGCTTTGTGTACATGCGTGTATTAGGAAAAAAAATAGTGAACGGTGATTCGTGAAACAGTGATGTGGAACGGGTATCACAACAACATATAAGTTGGAAGTGAAGGAAAATCGTGCATAGAATATTATAAATATAGAATACTAGAAATATAGAATAGTGGCAAGAGGCGGCATCAGTGGTTATAAATCGAGTAACTGGTAACTGGTGACATCAACCTGGGACAACAAGAGGTCATCTGTACCGACCGGGGGACCAGCTTCGCTACCCTACGCTAAGTACCTGCCATAAAGTTTGAACAAAATAACATACATAATATTACAAATATACGGTATACATATAATATTATAAATATTAAACATAAATATATATACATATAATTTTATAAAGAGTTAAAAGGATTGACATCAACAAGTGATCCATACAGTGACTCTCAAATACAACACAATACATCAGACAATGGAGAGGTGTGGCGAGTGTTCGGGAGTACTGGGAAAACGAAATGCAGGCGTAACGTACTGCATTTGTAACATAAGATTTCACCTGGGCTGTACAGAATTAGCTCCAGGATGCATAAAAAGGCAAGGAATTTACTGGGTTTGCAAAGATGACAGATTAATGTTAGAGAACATAACTAAACTGATGAAAAACATTCCCGAGTCACAGAGATTATCATTCACAGACAGTCTACCAGTGATATATGCGGACTGGGAAAAGTCAACATTGGATAACGACCAAAACTCAGGAACAGATAGTTTAGAGAACCGCAGCAGTAGTGTGGAGGAGGAGACTATTGTGGTACAAAATAACAGCAATATTGCAGAGCCAGATAATATAAAAGATGAGAGCAACAGTGAGACAGAGTGCATAGATGAAGGAATTGGGACGAAAAATGGAGATGGCTCCAATAAAGAGGTAGACAAGACAATCACAGATATAAATACCTTGAAAAACGCAAAACCTCGACCACTGAATGTAATGGACTTGAGTCGAGGACGGGTTGGATTACGACCACATCGAGCTACAACGCTCTCGCTCCCCAAGTTCAGCCCCCCCCCCCCCCACCGCTCACAATTCCTAATCAAGCCGACGCGCTCTCCCACATTTCGCACACTAATATCTTTACCACTTCGGACGTTTCGCATTTGTGTACGTGTTCAATATTAAAACGACAATATAATGCTATTTACAATTAAAATATTCTACTTAACAGGCATATAGTTATTAAATGAAGTTTAGTGATGTTTTGATTTTGATTGTTGCCGCCGAAGGCGGCTAGTTTATTGTGCACCCCATACTCATCCTGTGAGCGGAGCGCAAAAGCATTTCAGAGGGCACAAAAGGTCTTTATCAGACCTCATCTTAGATTATTACATAAACAATTTCATCTATCCTTAATTCACACCTTATAGTTACAATGTCAGCTAGTTACAGAGAAAGTACTATTACAAGAGCTACATATTTACAGTAAGTCATCATACATTAATGGTAGGTCTTATCGCTAATACATAATAGTTTGACCAATGGGGATATTACAGAGTCATAGGGGAGCTTCTGTTTATTATTAGTCCTCACAGTACACTACTTGTTTCTGAATCTCATATGTCGTTCATCTACTGGAAGCGAAATGTGGATACAGTGCAAGGATTTCAGGTAATTTATCCATGGTAATAAGATAGGTTACCATATCATACAGAGTGAGCTTAGATTTATCTCTAAAAGGCTCAATTTCACTACAATCCAAGATATAGTGTTCGAGTGTATGTCCCTGTCTTTGTCCACACACTTTACACTTTATTTCATCTAGATCCCTATACAAGCTGAACTGCCAGAGATACTTGTAGCCAAGTCTTCTACGAGCTGTGACAACATCTGTTAGTCTACTGAATTTGTTACTTGCCCCATACACATGTTTTACTTCACACATTTCATTGTGATGAACAATGGACCTGCTAGTTCCAGTTTGCACAGTTCTACTTTCTTCAAATTCATCCAGAAGTTCTCGTCTAATGACACTTTTAAGGGACCTATTTGATAACTCAAGATTCCGTTCAATACTGTCTTTATTTACTGCAGCCTTAGCAAGTGCGTCAACTTTGTTATGTTCCTGCATGCCAATGTGAGAAGGAATCCACAACATTTTTATATTTACCCTCTTGCTTTTACCTGGTCGAGTCGAGGTCGAGGGAGGGGGAAGACGAACCGTGCGCGCTCCGTTAAAATCGTGACATTAACCGGGATTCTTAGGAGTACTGCCATGGATTACTGATTACAGACATAACAAAGTGCATAGTGACCCGCTGGAAAATTGAAAATAGTCATTAACAATAGAACTTTGTGTTAAATAGAGAATAAACGGGAGACACGTGTGAGCCAGTGAACGAGGCTTTGCGTACATGCGTGTATTAGGAAAACAAATAGTGAACGGTGATTCGTGGAACAGTGATGTGGAACGGGTATCACAACAACATATAAGTTGGAAGTGAAGGAAAATCGTGCATAGAATATTATAAATATAGAATACTAGAAATATAGAATAGTGGCAAGAGGCGGCATCAGTGGTTATAAATCGAGTAACTGGTAACTGGTGACATCAACCTGGGACAACAAGAGGTCATCTGTACCGACCGGGGGACCAGCTTCGCTACCCTACGCTAAGTACCTGCCATAAAGTTTGAACAAAATAACATACATAATATTACAAATATACGGTATACATATAATATTATAAATATTAAACATAAATATATATACATATAATTTTATAAAGAGTTAAAAGGATTGACATCAACAAGTGATCCATACAGTGACTCTCAAATACAACACAATACATCAGACAATGGAGAGGTGTGGCGAGTGTTCGGGAGTACTGGGAAAACGAAATGCAGGCGTAACGTGCTGCATTTGTAACATAAGATTTCACCTGGGCTGTACAGAATTAGCTCCAGGATGCATAAAAAGGCAAGGAATTTACTGGGTTTGCAAAGATGACAGATTAATGTTAGAGAACATAACTAAACTGATGAAAAACATTCCCGAGTCACAGAGATTATCATTCACAGACAGTCTACCAGTGATATATGCGGACTGGGAAAAGTCAACATTGGATAACGACCAAAACTCAGGAACAGATAGTTTAGAGAACCGCAGCAGTAGTGTGGAGGAGGAGACTATTGTGGTACAAAATAACAGCGATATTGCAGAGCCAGATAATATAAAAGATGAGAGCAACAGTGAGACAGAGTGCATAGATGAAGGAATTGGGACGAAAAATGGAGATGGCTCCAATAAAGAGGTAGACAAGACAATCACAGATATAAATACCTTGAAAAACGCAAAACCGGAACACATTTGCAAATTCTACGCTAAAGGAATATGCAAATATGGAAAATTAGGAGCAAAATGCCATTTTCTGCATCCTCGAAAATGCAGGAACATGTTGGAGAGGGGTACATGCCGTTTTGGAACAGGGTGTAGATACTTCCACCCTAAATTTTGTCAATTTTCAATTAGGGACAAAAAATGCTACAATCTTCAGTGTCCGGAATTCCATGTGAGAGGTACAGAGCGTTATAGACGGGAAGATCAATATGACACTACTGGAAATTTTTTAGAGGAAGGCAGAAACAGAGTAGTAAATATAAGAGAGAGGAACAGTCAGATGGAACCACTACAGGATTACAGAAGGGAACGGAGATACCCACAAGACTGGAATTCAAATTATCAACCAGCACACAGGTACTACACCAGACAACACCCGTCCTACTACCAAAACTGGACGAATCACTACCAAAACGACACACCCTGGACGCAAACACAGTGGCCTCCTTACCAGAGCCTCAGATATTAACACCAAGTAAGGCTTCCAGCACTTCCACTAACACGATAACATCATTTATATTTGCCAACATCCAGGGTATAAAATCCCGCAAATCCAACAAAGTTCAATTTATAGATGGTCTCCTTCATGAGGCAAATGCAGTGTTTGCAGCCCTAACAGAAACCCACACAAAGGACTACCATGATGGTGAAATATGGATCTCAGAGTACAATGTTTTCAGATGTGATAGGAAACACCGGCTTCAGGGTGGGGTCAGCCTCTACATCAAAGACACACTCATCTGTACTGAGTTGTTAAACACCTCAAATGATATGGTGGAAGTGCTGATAATCAAAAAAGAGATTTTAAATGTAGTTATTGTCCTTGTATGTAAGTCACCGGAGGCAAGCCCTCAGCAGTTTAAAGACCAACTAATGAAAATAGAACACTGCTTGGAAAACCTCACAAATCCAGCTCCGAACATCATCCTGCTTGGGGACTTCAACCTACGGCACCTGAAATGGAAGCACCTGGCTAATACAGTAATATCAGAAAGAATACCAGGAAGTAGCCTAAATGAACAGGCACATGCAAATGACCTGCTACGGATGTGCGACAGGTTTGCCTTAAACCAGCAAATAGTGGAACCAACTAGGAAGGAGAACACGCTGGACCTCATTTTCACTAATAATGATGAATTGATCAGGATCACAATGATTACAAATACCTGTTACTCAGATCACAACTTAATTGAAGTTATGACAACCATGGGGAGTAGACCTTCAAAACCAGTCCAGATTCCCGGTGGAGGAGATTTCAGGAAATTCAACGTCAATAATAAACAGATAAACTGGGAGCAAATAAACTATGACTTCACAGGAATAAACTGGGAAGAACAGCTAGAAAATGCAAACCTGAACCAGTGCCTGGAAAAAATAAGCTCAGTAGCACTAGAAATATGTTCAAACCGCATACCTCTAAGAAAAAAGAGGAAGAGATGCAGATTGGAACGGGAACGTCGTTCCTTATATAGGCGAAGAAAACGAATCGCGGAACAACTTGAGAGTCGCACCCTATCTCAAGAACGGCGAAGAAGGTTAGGTAGAGAAATAGAAACAATTGAACAGAAGCTACAAGAATCATACAAAACCCAGGAGAGGCAAAGAGAGCAAAAGGCCATCAGTGAAATAGAAAGAAATCCGAAATATTTTTTCTCCTATGCAAAATCAAGATCAAAAACCACATCTAGTATCGGGCCCCTGCGAAAGGGAGATGGAACTTTCACCGATGACAACAAAGAAATGAGCGAGCTACCGAGGACGCAGTACGACTCTATTTTCAGGGAGCCATTAAACACACTAAAGATTGATAACCCAAATGAATTTTTCATGGATACGATACCAACATCAAATCATATATCAGACGTCACCCTATCCCCACTGGATTTTGAAGAAGCCATAAACAGTATGCCTATGCACTCTGCACCAGGCCCGGATTCTTGGAACTCCATATTCATAAAGAACTGTAAAAAACCACTATCGCTGGCCCTTCACATTCTGTGGAGACAAAGCCTAGATACTGGCGTTGTTCCTGATATACTAAAAACAGCAGAGATAACACCACTTCATAAAGGAGGAAATAAGGCAGAGGCAAAAAATTACAGACCGATAGCACTAACATCGCACATCATAAAAATTTTTGAGAGAGTGCTAAGAAGTAAAATCACAAAATACATGGAATCACAGCAACTCCATAACCCCGGACAACATGGTTTCAGAACAGGGCGCTCTTGCCTGTCGCAGTTGCTGGACCACTATGATATGGCATTAGATGCTATGGAAGACAAACAAAACGCGGATGTAATTTACAAAGATTTCGCAAAAGCTTTTGATAAATGTGACCATGGTGTTATTGCACATAAAATGCGTTCAAAAGGAATTACCGAAAAAATAGGCAGATGGATCTACAATTTCCTGACCAACAGAACCCAATGTGTAATAGTCAACAAAATAAAATCCAGCCCATCAACCGTGAAGAGCTCAGTCCCCCAGGGTACTGTGTTTGCTCCAGTACTTTTTCTCATCCTCATTTCGGACATAGACAAGAACACAACCTATAGCACTGTATCATCCTTTGCAGATGACACTAGGATCTTCATGAGAGTAGGCAACATAGAGGACACGGCGAACCTCCAGTCAGATGTAGATCAGGTCTTTCTATGGGCTACAGAAAATAATATGGTGTTTAACGAAGATAAGTTCCAGCTCATGCGCTATGGAAAAAATGAAAATATAAAAACGAAAACCACGTACAAAACTCAGGCAAATCATAACATAGAACGAAAAGGCAATGTAAAGGATCTGGGTGTACTCATGTCGGAAGACCTTATCTTTAAAGAACACAATAAAGTAGCCGTCACAACTGCAAGAAAAATGACAGGTTGGATAACAAGAACTTTTCACACTAGAGATGCTATACCGATGATGATACTTTTCAAACCGCTTGTGCTCTCTAGAGTGGAGTACTGCTGCACAAGGACAGCACCTTTCAAAGCTGAAGAAATTGCTGACCTGGAGTGCGTGCAGAGATCCTTTACTGCTAGAATCCACTCAGTAAAACATCTAAACTATTGGGACCGACTAAAGAGCCTAAAACTGTACTCCCTTGAGCGCAGGTGGAAGAGGTACATAATAATTTACACGTGGAAAATATTAGAGGGGCTGGTCCCAAACCTGCACACAGAAATAACATCACATGAGACCAGAAGACATGGCAGGATGTGCAGAATACTCCCGTTGAAAAACAGAGGTGCAACTGGTACTCTGAGAGAGAACTCTATCAACATCAGAGGTCCGAGACTGTTGAACACGCTTCCACTACACATAAGGGGCATAACTGGCCGACCCCTCACAGTGTTCAAGAGAGAACTGGATAAGCACCTCCAAAGGATACCTGATCAACCAGGCTGTGACTCATACGTCAGGCTGCGAGCAGCCGCGTCCAACAGCCTGGTTGATCAGTCCGGCAACCAGGAGGCCTGGTCGACGACCGGGCCGCGGGGACGCTAAGCCCCGGAAGCACCTCAAGGTAACCTCAAGGTAAGGTTGCTAAGTATTCTTGTATATCTACGTCTAGCTTCCAAGACAAGCACGTTATTACTTGATTGCAAACTGTTTATTGCTCGTAGTGAGGAAAGAGGAAATAATTAAGCAGTATTAATAGTATGAAGTATTAATAATTAATACTTCAGTGTTGTCAATAATTTCGAGTGCTACCAGTATCGCTACCAACTCGGCTTGCATTGTGGACGCCCAGCTACTAATTCGGATATTTCTTTGAATTGTGCTGCCATCGGGCTGATGAGCAATAACAGCACTTCCTGCCCTCCCTGTAGCTGTATTGAGTGATCCGTCAGTGTATATGGTCTGTGCAATGTTGTTTTCAGCTTGTATATTGTGAATGTGTTCTATTGTGCTTAATTTAGCAGCAAGCTGAGCATGAGGGTTGTTTGTGATTAGTTTCTTGGTGGGGTATGCAGGGGTCAGGATGTCAAAAGGTACTATCTGCCAGGGTGGAAGGAAGTGCTGTACTCTATCATCTGTATATACATCGTGCAGTCCCATCATTTTAATATGAGTGACTGTTCTTTGAATCTATTTAGACTCGCTAGTTCCATTTCGTATGTGTTCTAACAGTGCAACTGACACGCTAAATACATCATTCTTGCTATTCTAATATTAACATCATATTTCGGGGTGTACCCCACTGCAGTTCTGAGAGCCTTGAGTCTGTCTCTACATTGTTGATGTAACTTATTGACTGCAGTTGAGGTACAAGAGACAGAGACACCAAGGTATTTGAAAGAAGAGACATAGTCTATTGGTATGTTATCTATCTTAAGTTTTCGTGGTCCACTTTTGCGGTTGCCAATTTGTCTGTTAAATACCTTAGTTTTAGCAGCGTTGATTACATGACCAAGGCTCTCACAAGCTGTATGTATACAATTTGAGACTGTTTGCATTTCGCGGTGGGTTTTAGTATGTACAAGGATGTCATCTGCATAGCTGATAGGGATGAAGAGAGTAAACCATTATCTCGCTCCATTATCTCATCATCTTAATGCATAACTAATTACACAAGCTATAATCCTATCCCTATTTACAGGTAACGGTTTTTCCACCCTCCGCTAGCGCTCAGTATTCAGAAGACCAGGACGGGAGAGACATCTCCCACCAACACATCACAAGGCGCAGTGTGGTCACAATGCGACCTAAACGTCTTAAGGTCAGAGCTACTCCACTTGACGGTCATGCTATCGGAAGAAGCAATACTTTAATGGTCCTGAAGGACGTAACTGGCCTCAAACCCGCTGACATTAGTCAGGAAGGTGAAGATATTGTGCTCTACTTTTCATTTGAAGAGGAGCTAGAAAAACTCCTCACTAACGATGCCATTCTTCGCAAAGAGCACTACCTACATCCTCACTTCCCACGTCAGTTCCTGGCCGGAAGAACTGTTTTTACCAGCAGGACCAGCCGGTGGATTGCTGAGCGACCTCAACATCATATCATAAACAATATCGAGGACGAAAATCCAAACCTGTCGGTATTCAACCTAGAGTTCTGCAACACCGACAAAACATCAATGAAGATTACGTTCACCACCATAGCTGCGGCCACCTAGGCTGCCACACAAGGATTCTACTGCTTCGGCCTAAAAATACAACCCCACCAAATAAAAAAGGAACGATACCATGAGATTCAGCAGTGCTTCAAGTGCTACGAGCTCTCCCACCCGACCAACAAGTGTCAGCACCCTGTCCAGAGGTGCAGCCTGTGCGCACTGAACCATCACTACTCTATATGCAAGGCAACAGTCCATCACTGCTTGCTCTGTGATGGCAATCACCCCGCAATTTTCTACCGCTGCCCCCGCAGACAGGAAGTCATCAAGGCCCAGGTTGAAGCCAAAAGAAACAACTCGTCTACCCCCTCGACCAGAGCCCCAAGCGTTCAACCCACCACCTTAGCTCTGACTAGTCGACCAAAAGACCTTCCGGTCCTACCAACATGTGGCTCCTCCCAGCAGGCGACACAGCCTTCACATTGGGGACCCAAGGTCCCACAGGCTCCTTCACAGCCCCCTGCATCACGTGCAGGCATTATCCCTGGTCTTCTTAAACTAGCGGAAAGGCTTGCAGGACCAGACAACCAGCGCTTTGTCAGTGAACTAAACTGTCTCCGGATTGGGCACACTTGCCTGGCCGCACATCTCCATCGTCTACGGCTGGTAGATTCCCCATACTGCCAGTGGTGTCCGACCCAGGAGGATACAGTGGAGCACCTTCTTCTTCACTGCCCTCGATTTCATAGCGCTCGCGTCAGATTACAGAGTGCTGTTCGTAGGCTGAATATTCCCCGCCTCACAGCTCCCGTTTTCCTTGACTGGGCAGGTGCGAGAGATGAAGACGTTCGTCATGACATCCTTCGCCATACCTCCCGCTTCATCCTTCATGTCCGTGGCCTGAAGAGACTGTAAAATTTGTGGCCTGAGGAGATTGTAGGGTCTATGGCCTGAAGAGACTATAGGGACCCCATCCCTCCGCTATTTCCCGGTATCGGGCAGCCGGGGCGCATCCGATCCCACGATCGTCGTCGCCCCTAAATCAACACAACAACAACAACAACAACAGAGGTAATTCCTTCTCCAGCTCCCAACACTCCTACCATCACTATCTCAGCAGCCGCGCTAGCAGACGTGCTGTCTACAAACGATAACAGCACCACCAGCGCTCCTGAAATAGCTACAACCACCAATCAACGACACCTAAACCTACCTAAGGCTGCAAGGCGAAAGACAAAAACGCTCACCTCGGAAGTTACGGACTCCTCAGACGAGAAAATCATAGTAGGAGTTCCTCCGCCGCATCACAAATACGACACCTACACGGTTCAAGACTTCCTCATGGAGGCTACGTCACCAAACTCCAACGACAGCACTGCTCAGCCAAAGTCGCAGGCAAAGAAAAAACGGAAAACCTAGAGGTCCACACTAATCCCACCAGCTCCATAACTGGTATAGCCAGCCCCCCAGGCTGAAAACCATCATGAAGACCCCCATCCATCGTCAGATCTCCAGTGTCAGCCACTGATACAGATAATGGCTCCAAAGAGCCTCCACTTACGGGCTCACCATAGCCCGTGCTACTGGAACTTATTGTTCTGAGTAGCGAATCTTAAACAACAACAACATTCCACCCTCCTATCTTACTGTGAGGTGTAGTAACCGTATATAAGCAAGAGATTTGAAAATAGTGAGTCACAAAGACGGCACCACTCCCGTGCCAGGTAAGTCCACTACGGGCTCACCATAGCCCGTGCTACTTGCCCCGCTCCTGTGCCAGGTAAGTTACGGGCTCACCATAGCCCGTGCTACTTGGAACCTGCTCCGAGTAGCTGAATCTATAACAACAAATAGCGAGTCAGTACAATCTCCAGTCAAGAATGTAGTACTCGGTGTAGGCAGTTCTAATCGACCCAAGACGCTACAGCTTCGACACAGAGCAGGCAGCAGACTACGTCGTTGTGGGAGAGCGTTGTAGCTGGATGAAGTCGTAGTCTGCTGCCTGCTCTGTGTCGAAGCTGTAGCGTCTTGGGTCGATTAGAACTGCCTACACCGAGTACTACATTCTTGACTGTAGGCTGTGAAGGAGCCTGTGGGACCTTGGGTCCCCAATGTGAAGGCTGTGTCGCCTGCTGGGAGGAGCCACATGTTGGTAGGACCGGAAGGTCTTTTGGTCGACTAGTGAGAGCTAAGGTGGTGGGTTGAACGCTTGGGGCTCTGGTCGAGGGGGTAGACGAGTTGTTTCTTTTGGCTTCAACCTGGGCCTTGATGACTTCCTGTCTGCGGGGGCAGCGGTAGAAAATTGCGGGGTGATTGCCATCACAGAGCAAGCAGTGATGGACTGTTGCCTTGCATATAGAGTAGTGATGGTCCAGTGCGCACAGGCTGCACCTCTGGACAGGGTGCTGACACTTGTTGGTCGGGTGGGAGAGCTCGTAGCACTTGAAGCACTGCTGAATCTCATGGTATCGTTCCTTTTTTATTTGGTGGGGTTGTATTTTTAGGCCGAAGCAGTAGAATCCTTGTGTGGCAGCCTAGGTGGCCGCAGCTATGGTGGTGAACGTAATCTTCATTGATGTTTTGTCGGTGTTGCAGAACTCTAGGTTGAATACCGACAGGTTTGGATTTTCGTCCTCGATATTGTTTATGATATGATGTTGAGGTCGCTCAGCAATCCACCGGCTGGTCCTGCTGGTAAAAACAGTTCTTCCGGCCAGGAACTGACGTGGGAAGTGAGGATGTAGGTAGTGCTCTTTGCGAAGAATGGCATCGTTAGTGAGGAGTTTTTCTAGCTCCTCTTCAAATGAAAAGTAGAGCACAATATCTTCACCTTCCTGACTAATGTCAGCGGGTTTGAGGCCAGTTACGTCCTTCAGGACCATTAAAGTATTGCTTCTTCCGATAGCATGACCGTCAAGTGGAGTAGCTCTGACCTTAAGACGTTTAGGTCGCATTGTGACCACACTGCGCCTTGTGATGTGTTGGTGGGAGATGTCTCTCCCGTCCTGGTCTTCTGAATACTGAGCGCTAGCGGAGGGTGGAAAAACCGTTACCTGTAAATAGGGATAGGATTATAGCTTGTGTAATTAGTTATACATTAAGATGATGAGATAATGGAGCGAGATAATGGTTTACTCTCTTCATCCCTATCAGCTATGCAGATGACATCCTTGTACATACTAAAACCCACCGCGAAATGCAAACAGTCTTAAATTGTATACATACAGCTTGTGAGAGCCTTGGTCATGTAATCAACGCTGCTAAAACTAAGGTATTTAACAGACAAATTGGCAACCGCAAAAGTGGACCACGAAAACTTAAGATAGATAACATACCAATAGACTATGTCTCTTCTTTCAAATACCTTGGTGTCTCTGTCTCTTGTACCTCAACTGCAGTCAATAAGTTACATCAACAATGTAGAGACAGACTCAAGGCTCTCAGAACTGCAGTGGGGTACACCCCGAAATATGATGTTAATATTAGAATAGCAAGAATGATGTATTTAGCGTGTCAGTTGCACTGTTAGAACACATACGAAATGGAACTAGCGAGTCTAAATAGATTCAAAGAACAGTCACTCATATTAAAATGATGGGACTGCACGATGTATATACAGATGATAGAGTACAGCACTTCCTTCCACCCTGGCAGATAGTACCTTTTGACATCCTGACCCCTGCATACCCCACCAAGAAACTAATCACAAACAACCCTCATGCTCAGCTTGCTGCTAAATTAAGCACAATAGAACACATTCACAATATACAAGCTGAAAACAACATTGCACAGACCATATACACTGACGGATCACTCAATACAGCTACAGGGAGGGCAGGAAGTGCTGTTATTGCTCATCAGCCCGATGGCAGCACAATTCAAAGAAATATCCGAATTAGTAGCTGGGCGTCCACAATGCAAGCCGAGTTGGTAGCGATACTGGTAGCACTCGAAATTATTGACAACACTGAAGTATTAATTATTAATACTTCATACTATTAATACTGCTTAATTATTTCCTCTTTCCTCACTACGAGCAATAAACAGTTTGCAATCAAGTAATAACGTGCTTGTCTTGGAAGCTAGACGTAGATATACAAGAATACTTAGCAACCTTACCTTGAGGTTACCTTGAGGTGCTTCCGGGGCTTAGCGTCCCCGCGGCCCGGTCGTCGACCAGGCCTCCTGGTTGCCGGACTGATCAACCAGGCTGTTGGACGCGGCTGCTCGCAGCCTGACGTATGAGTCACAGCCTGGTTGATCAGGTATCCTTTGGAGGTGCTTATCTAGTTCTCTCTTGAACACTGTGAGGGGTCGGCCAGTTATGCCCCTTATGTGTAGTGGAAGCGTGTTCAACAGTCTCGGACCTCTGATGTTGATAGAGTTCTCTCTCAGAGTACCAGTTGCACCTCTGTTTTTCAACGGGAGTATTCTGCACATCCTGCCATGTCTTCTGGTCTCATGTGATGTTATTTCTGTGTGCAGGTTTGGGACCAGCCCCTCTAATATTTTCCACGTGTAAATTATTATGTACCTCTTCCACCTGCGCTCAAGGGAGTACAGTTTTAGGCTCTTTAGTCGGTCCCAATAGTTTAGATGTTTTACTGAGTGGATTCTAGCAGTAAAGGATCTCTGCACGCACTCCAGGTCAGCAATTTCTTCAGCTTTGAAAGGTGCTGTCCTTGTGCAGCAGTACTCCACTCTAGAGAGCACAAGCGGTTTGAAAAGTATCATCATCGGTATAGCATCTCTAGTGTGAAAAGTTCTTGTTATCCAACCTGTCATTTTTCTTGCAGTTGTGACGGCTACTTTATTGTGTTCTTTAAAGATAAGGTCTTCCGACATGAGTACACCCAGATCCTTTACATTGCCTTTTCGTTCTATGTTATGATTTGCCTGAGTTTTGTACGTGGTTTTCGTTTTTATATTTTCATTTTTTCCATAGCGCATGAGCTGGAACTTATCTTCGTTAAACACCATATTATTTTCTGTAGCCCATAGAAAGACCTGATCTACATCTGACTGGAGGTTCGCCGTGTCCTCTATGTTGCCTACTCTCATGAAGATCCTAGTGTCATCTGCAAAGGATGATACAGTGCTATAGGTTGTGTTCTTGTCTATGTCCGAAATGAGGATGAGAAAAAGTACTGGAGCAAACACAGTACCCTGGGGGACTGAGCTCTTCACGGTTGATGGGCTGGATTTTATTTTGTTGACTATTACACATTGGGTTCTGTTGGTCAGGAAATTGTAGATCCATCTGCCTATTTTTTCGGTAATTCCTTTTGAACGCATTTTATGTGCAATAACACCATGGTCACATTTATCAAAAGCTTTTGCGAAATCTTTGTAAATTACATCCGCGTTTTGTTTGTCTTCCATAGCATCTAATGCCATATCATAGTGGTCCAGCAACTGCGACAGGCAAGAGCGCCCTGTTCTGAAACCATGTTGTCCGGGGTTATGGAGTTGCTGTGATTCCATGTATTTTGTGATTTTACTTCTTAGCACTCTCTCAAAAATTTTTATGATGTGCGATGTTAGTGCTATCGGTCTGTAATTTTTTGCCTCTGCCTTATTTCCTCCTTTATGAAGTGGTGTTATCTCTGCTGTTTTTAGTATATCAGGAACAACGCCAGTATCTAGGCTTTGTCTCCACAGAATGTGAAGGGCCAGCGATAGTGGTTTTTTACAGTTCTTTATGAATATGGAGTTCCAAGAATCCGGGCCTGGTGCAGAGTGCATAGGCATACTGTTTATGGCTTCTTCAAAATCCAGTGGGGATAGGGTGACGTCTGATATATGATTTGATGTTGGTATCGTATCCATGAAAAATTCATTTGGGTTATCAATCTTTAGTGTGTTTAATGGCTCCCTGAAAATAGAGTCGTACTGCGTCCTCGGTAGCTCGCTCATTTCTTTGTTGTCATCGGTGAAAGTTCCATCTCCCTTTCGCAGGGGCCCGATACTAGATGTGGTTTTTGATCTTGATTTTGCATAGGAGAAAAAATATTTCGGATTTCTTTCTATTTCACTGATGGCCTTTTGCTCTCTTTGCCTCTCCTGGGTTTTGTATGATTCTTGTAGCTTCCGTTCAATTGTTTCTATTTCTCTACCTAACCTTCTTCGCCGTTCTTGAGATAGGGTGCGACTCTCAAGTTGTTCCGCGATTCGTTTTCTTCGCCTATATAAGGAACGACGTTCCCGTTCCAATCTGCATCTCTTCCTCTTTTTTCTTAGAGGTATGCGGTTTGAACATATTTCTAGTGCTACTGAGCTTATTTTTTCCAGGCACTGGTTCAGGTTTGCATTTTCTAGCTGTTCTTCCCAGTTTATTCCTGTGAAGTCATAGTTTATTTGCTCCCAGTTTATCTGTTTATTATTGAAGTTGAATTTCCTGAAATCTCCTCCACCGGGAATCTGGACTGGTTTTGAAGGTCTACTCCCCATGGTTGTCATAACTTCAATTAAGTTGTGATCTGAGTAACAGGTATTTGTAATCATTGTGATCCTGATCAATTCATCATTATTAGTGAAAATGAGGTCCAGCGTGTTCTCCTTCCTAGTTGGTTCCACTATTTGCTGGTTTAAGGCAAACCTGTCGCACATCCGTAGCAGGTCATTTGCATGTGCCTGTTCATTTAGGCTACTTCCTGGTATTCTTTCTGATATTACTGTATTAGCCAGGTGCTTCCATTTCAGGTGCCGTAGGTTGAAGTCCCCAAGCAGGATGATGTTCGGAGCTGGATTTGTGAGGTTTTCCAAGCAGTGTTCTATTTTCATTAGTTGGTCTTTAAACTGCTGAGGGCTTGCCTCCGGTGACTTACATACAAGGACAATAACTACATTTAAAATCTCTTTTTTGATTATCAGCACTTCCACCATATCATTTGAGGTGTTTAACAACTCAGTACAGATGAGTGTGTCTTTGATGTAGAGGCTGACCCCTCCCTGAAGCCGGTGTTTCCTATCACATCTGAAAACATTGTACTCTGAGATCCATATTTCACCATCATGGTAGTCCTTTGTGTGGGTTTCTGTTAGGGCTGCAAACACTGCATTTGCCTCATGAAGGAGACCATCTATAAATTGAACTTTGTTGGATTTGCGGGATTTTATACCCTGGATGTTGGCAAATATAAATGATGTTATCGTGTTAGTGGAAGTGCTGGAAGCCTTACTTGGTGTTAATATCTGAGGCTCTGGTAAGGAGGCCACTGTGTTTGCGTCCAGGGTGTGTCGTTTTGGTAGTGATTCGTTCAGTTTTGGTAGTAGGACGGGTGTTGTCTGGTGTAGTACCTGTGTGCTGGTTGATAATTTGAATTCCAGTCTTGTGGGTATCTCCCTTCCCCTCTGTAATCCTGTAGTGGTTCCATCTGACTGTTCCTCTCTCTTATATTTACTACTCTGTTTCTGCCTTCCTCTAAAAAATTTCCAGTAGTGTCATATTGATCTTCCCGTCTATAACGCTCTGTACCTCTCACATGGAATTCCGGACACTGAAGATTGTAGCATTTTTTGTCCCTAATTGAAAATTGACATAATTTAGGGTGGAAGTATCTACACCCTGTTCCAAAACGGCATGTACCCCTCTCCAACATGTTCCTGCATTTTCGAGGATGCAGAAAATGGCATTTTGCTCCTAATTTTCCATATTTGCATATTCCTTTAGCGTAGAATTTGCAAATGTGTTCCGGTTTTGCGTTTTTCAAGGTATTTATATCTGTGATTGTCTTGTCTACCTCTTTATTGGAGCCATCTCCATTTTTCGTCCCAATTCCTTCATCTATGCACTCTGTCTCACTGTTGCTCTCATCTTTTATATTATCTGGCTCTGCAATATTGCTGTTATTTTGTACCACAATAGTCTCCTCCTCCACACTACTGCTGCGGTTCTCTAAACTATCTGTTCCTGAGTTTTGGTCGTTATCCAATGTTGACTTTTCCCAGTCCGCATATATCACTGGTAGACTGTCTGTGAATGATAATCTCTGTGACTCGGGAATGTTTTTCATCAGTTTAGTTATGTTCTCTAACATTAATCTGTCATCTTTGCAAACCCAGTAAATTCCTTGCCTTTTTATGCATCCTGGAGCTAATTCTGTACAGCCCAGGTGAAATCTTATGTTACAAATGCAGCACGTTACGCCTGCATTTCGTTTTCCCAGTACTCCCGAACACTCGCCACACCTCTCCATTGTCTGATGTATTGTGTTGTATTTGAGAGTCACTGTATGGATCACTTGTTGATGTCAATCCTTTTAACTCTTTATAAAATTATATGTATATATATTTATGTTTAATATTTATAATATTATATGTATACCGTATATTTGTAATATTATGTATGTTATTTTGTTCAAACTTTATGGCAGGTACTTAGCGTAGGGTAGCGAAGCTGGTCCCCCGGTCGGTACAGATGACCTCTTGTTGTCCCAGGTTGATGTCACCAGTTACCAGTTACTCGATTTATAACCACTGATGCCGCCTCTTGCCACTATTCTATATTTCTAGTATTCTATATTTATAATATTCTATGCACGATTTTCCTTCACTTTCAACTTATATGTTGTTGTGATACCCGTTCCACATCACTGTTCCACGAATCACTGTTCACTATTTTTTTTCCTAATACACGCATGTACACAAAGCCTCGTTCACTGGCTCACACGTGTCTCCCGTTTATTCTCTATTTAACACAAAGTTCTATTGTTAATGACTATTTTCAATTTTCCAGCGGGTCACTATGCACTTTGTTATGTCTGTAATCAGTAATCCATGGCAGTACTCCTAAGAATCCCGGTTAATGTCACGATTTTAACGGAGCGCGCACGGTACGTCTTCCCCCTCCCTCGACCTCGACTCGACCAGGTAAAAGCAAGAGGGTAAATATAAAAATGTTGTGGATTCCTTCTCACATTGGCATGCAGGAACATAACAAAGTTGACGCCCTTGCTAAGGCTGCAGTAAATAAAGACAGTATTGAACGGAATCTTGAGTTATCAAATAGGTCCCTTAAAAGTGTCATTAGACGAGAACTTCTGGATGAATTTGAAGAAAGCAGAACTGTGCAAACTGGAACTAGCAGGTCCATTGTTCATCACAATGAAATGTGTGAAGTAAAACATGTGTATGGGGCAAGTAACAAATTCAGTAGACTAACAGATGTTGTCACAGCTCGTAGAAGACTTGGCTACAAGTATCTCTGGCAGTTCAGCTTGTATAGGGATCTAGATGAAATAAAGTGTAAAGTGTGTGGACAAAGACAGGGACATACACTTGAACACTATATCTTGGATTGTAGTGAAATTGAGCCTTTTAGAGATAAATCTAAGCTCACTCTGTATGATATGGTAACCTATCTTATTACCATGGATAAATTACCTGAAATCCTTGCACTGTATCCACATTTCGCTTCCAGTAGATGAACGACATATGAGATTCAGAAACAAGTAGTGTACTGTGAGGACTAATAATAAACAGAAGCTCCCCTATGACTCTGTAATATCCCCATTGGTCAAACTATTATGTATTAGCGATAAGACCTACCATTAATGTATGATGACTTACTGTAAATATGTAGCTCTTGTAATAGTACTTTCTCTGTAACTAGCTGACATTGTAACTATAAGGTGTGAATTAAGGATAGATGAAATTGTTTATGTAATAATCTAAGATGAGGTCTGATAAAGACCTTTTGTGCCCTCTGAAATGCTTTTGCGCTCCGCTCACAGGATGAGTATGGGGTGCACAATAAACTAGCCGCCTTCGGCGGCAACAATCAAAATCAAAACATCACTAAACTTCATTTAATAACTATATGCCTGTTAAGTAGAATATTTTAATTGTAAATAGCATTATATTGTCGTTTTAATATTGAACACGTACACAAATGCGAAACGTCCGAAGTGGTAAAGATATTAGTGTGCGATATGTGGGAGAGCGCGTCGGCTTGATTAGGAATTGTGAGCGGTGGGGGGGGGGAGGGGGGATCTGAACTTGGGGAGCGAGAGCGTTGTAGCTCGATGTGGTCGTAATCCAACCCGTCCTCGACTCAAGTCCATTACATTCAGTGGTCGACCCCACAGACGCATTAATATATTTTAACATGCTGTTCATTCAAAACGGGAATTTTCTCAAGTATAAATTAATATTATAATATATTGACATATTGTGTATATGGCATAGGCATAGGATAGGTTAGGTTAGGTGTTTAGGTTCTGTTGGCGATTATTGGTATTCAGCCCGTCCTCGAAACAAAGATCCAAAAGTGATTCCATGCACCCGCCAAACCCCCTGTTTATGAATGAAAAGCGGTTTACACACGACTCACAACTGCTGACGTTCGAACATATCCGGAACAAGTGTTTCACTGACGAATTTTATTCGAATCACAACGCTATAAATGCTTCACCCACGTTCTACAAATACAAATAATCGCCAACAGAACCTAAACACCTAACCTAACCTAACCTATGCCTATATATGCACAATATGCTAATATATCTTATAATATTAATTTATACTTGAGAAAATTCCCGTTTTGAATGAACAGCATATTAAAATTTATGAATGCGTCTGTGGGGTCGACCGCTGGATGTAATGGACTTGAGTCGAGGACGGGTTGTGGTATTTGTAGTACGTGAGTGAAGCATTTATAGCGTTGTAATTCGAACAAAATTCGTCAGTGAAGCATAGTTCCGGATATGTTCGAACGTCAGCAGTTGTGAGTCGTGTGTAAACCGCTTTTCATTCATAAACAGGGGGTTTGGCGGGTGCATGGAATCACTTTTGGATCTTTGTTTGAAGGACGGGCTGCGTAATCTGCTGTCTGCTCTGTGTTGAAACTGTAGTGTCTTGGGTCGGTTAGAACTGTACACGCCGAGTGCTACATTCTTGACTGTAGAAACTGTACTGTTCGCTATTGCTCATATCACTTGCTTATATGGTGATTACACCTCAGCTCCCTCCAACAAGATGAAAAGAGTATTACCTGTAATTGGGGGAAAGGATTGTAGCTTCTGTAATTAGTGCTAATTAGTTATGCTATTAAGATAATGAGATAATGGAGCGAGTATAAGCTTACTCGCTACAATCCTTCCAGCCAGCGGTGGTACTCCCTTCCCTATTACAAATTTGTTTATGAATGTATTTGCTTATTGTTGTGGGAACCGACCTGTGAGATTTATATTTACATTAATTTATATGAATTTATATTTACGTTAATTTATATACTTCGATAGCAATTTGTATGATAATGAGTGGACTGTATTTCTGCAATAATCTCATAATCTCACAAATCGATCCTCTACACATTAGGGGGGGTTTAATTTAATTGTATATGCAACCAATCAAACTACAGTATTAACTACACATTATTAAACATTGAAGAGGTTCCTTATCTTATAGTACAGCAGGCTTTAGTCCACCAGGTATAACTAGGGTGTAGACACCACATTTTCCCTCTTTGAGGTAGCTTCCATCACCCTGGTAACTGATGCACAAAGCATGCTTCCTCGTCTTGACCTGTCAATAGGGCGCTAACTGTGAAGCCAGAATCCTATATATGACAGGTATATCAGAGAAACACTGTACATGGAACAATGAAGACCTGGGCTAATTACCTTTAGTTTGAGGCTGCCTCGTGCTCTAACCGGATCACCTTATATACTGACATTAATGGCCATAAATGAAAGATAAATGGGTTTCGGAAGAACACTTAACTTGATTTGTTGACAGCGTGTTGATAATGGTACACCTTTGGTTTCCATAACACTTCGTCCAAGTAAAATTAACAGGAGCTGTATTTGCTCCCGTGAGCCTCTGGTCTAGTATAAACAATGGCTGCTCCCTCACCACTCCCTGACGCTTGGCTTACATTGTCCAGATGACAGAAAGTGATAGAAGGGTCACATTTACTCTACTTTAATATTGATAATTAAGTTAATTTATATGAAATGTTTTATGATGGTAAAGTCCAAAGACTAATGTATTTAAGAATAATTCCCAGCAGAATAGCTGGTGAATTTATAATAGTATGTGGTGATGATATCCCGTTTTCTATAGACGGTAATTCCACTACAAGTTACGTTTTCTATGGTTAACTTGTTTATACAACACAGCTACAATTATCTGTATGTATGATATATTAAATGGTGTCGGATTTTCCGACATAATTCCCCAGGGGCTGCTCACGGGTCGAAGTCCTAATTAGAACAGACGAACACCGATACTCCTCCTTCGGATTATTAGATTAATTTGATGTTAGTAGTTAGTAATCACACATTTGTGCATCTGTTCGTACAGGACGGATGTCCCGTACTAGAGTTGCAGGGTTTAGAAGTCTAATGCGATTTCATTTCCCTGTCAACTCTTGAAAGGCTAATATTCAAGCCTTATTACATATTATTTAACCCAGAAGACTGAATGTGATCAAGTACTACAGTCAAGTATGATTCAGGGACTGCAGTGAGATCAGTGACATTAGATATAACTTGAAGTTTGTTCAGGTAACTGGTCACTGATATATAAACACTGAGGCCCATGGAATACATCTTGATTAAATAATAAATGTATCAAATCAGTCATCAGATTTATTGGGGTTTAATTTAGTTAATTGATTCAGAAGATTGAATAGCTCATCATTAAAGTAAAGTATGGTTCTGAGACTGCAGTGGGTTCAGTGACATTGGTCGCAGTGACTTGTAGCTGTTTAGGCTACTGTTCACTGATTTGCCACTGAGGCCTCATGAACTCATCTTCAGCTTTAAATGATGATACTAACATCAACCTCTGTTGGTATAGTCAGCTGTAATCTCCTTAGTATAATGCTACTGGAGAAATATAATCAGCTGACAAATTTAGATTTCTACTGGTATTGTTTATCTGCAGGCATAGGTCTCCCCAGGCTTGATACTGGGCCTGAGAGTAATTTACCTCCTGCAGAGTTTAACATGGTTATGCCCTGATATTTAGTAGGGCTACCGATGAATCGATGACAATAGTCTGTCCCTACAAGGAGACCGAAGTCGGTGAGGTGATCAGACTTATGACAGTTTTCTCATTGCCAGCATTATCTCTACTAGCTAGTTGGTGAAGCCTTGTGGGGCTTGTACTTGGGCTGCTCATAATACTGAACAAGCACTGATGGTAGCCTAGGGTAAATTCTGCACTCACTAGGCAATAATCCTACCTCTACTAGAGGTTAGCACTTAAAATTAATACACATTATATATATACAATCATACACACTAATGATTTGAGTGATAAACCAGTGTCACTGGAAGTACCTTTAGGTTAGCTCTTCTATAACACCCTAGGATGGAATTGACACTAATTAATCACTCAAAGGTGTAATGATCATAAGTAAATTATTATATATACAACTCAACTCGAGTTGATCAAAATTACACCCAAAATAGGGTCTGGACCATTCATTAATGGTGTTAGGTTGTTGAATATAGTACAACTGACTATGGTAATAACGGGACTAGGATGAGCAATAATAGTTCAACTAGTCAATGTTAATATCCTACCCTGTTGTGGGTTGGCAATTAGTAAATATTATATTGAGATCACTAGTGCAATATATATTAAATAATTCTCTATTTTGGAGAAATAATATACACAATTATTGATAATAGCCTCTTAATTAGCCTCTATGAAACTTCTAATATTATCTAGAAGTATTAAATATTATTAGTGACCTCGCGAAATAAAGTCCACAAAATTCGTGGATAATCTCTCGCGAAATTTAACACCACGAAATCCGTGAACAATCACGCGACACCACAGCCACTACTTTGGCTGGCTTCAATATTAGCGCTGTCATTTCACAGAATAACACCACCGGATCACCTTATATACTGACATTAATGGCCATAAATGAAAGATAAATGGGTTTCGGAAGAACACTTAACTTGATTTGTTGACAGCGTGTTGATAATGGTACACCTTTGGTTTCCATAACACTTCATCCAAGTAAAATTAACAGGAGCCGTATTTGCTCCCGTGAGCCTCTGGTCTAGTATAAACAATGGCTGCTCCTTCACCACTCCCTGACGCCTGGCTTACATTGTCCAGATGACAGAAAGTGATAGTGAAATACATGGAGTCCTAGCATGTTATAGCAAAACCAAAGTAACCGACCAAAATCAACTCATTCCATCTCAATTAAGTTTCAAAACATTCCTCTACGGCTGTGAGTACCAGTGCATGCTGCCGCCACCGCGCTGCCTGACGCAAGTTTCTTCACAATATATACCCCCAGTCCATTCTAACCAATCATGTCTCCTAAAAATGGGGCTGTGCAGAGAAAGAAGGACAACAAACCCCTTAACAAGGCAACCATCCCGGCCAACTCAAACAATATTCGTGTTTCTCTGTCTGGAAGCTCTGGGGTCCAGGGCAGCGGTGCTGCCCTCCCCTCCACCCCTTTGAGCAAGGGAGCAGAGTACTCTCAACCCTCTCCTATGGACATGCTAGCATCCCACTATAAGCAACTCAAGCGAGCTTCCGGTCCCTCACCGGAATTCTATAACTGGGCCGAGAATCAATGGTTCAAAAAGTTGTGCCAAGTCCTCGAGTCTCAAAATGCTATCATCTTGAGTCTTCTAAATGAGAATATAGCGATCCGCGCTAATCTCCAACAACAACAACAAGAAATAACCCTCCTCCGCGAGGATATTAGAAACTGCAAGACAAGCCAAGACCACCTACAGCATGATTTGAATGATCTCCGTGAGGAAAGCAACCTTCTGAAAACTGATGAAGCCATAAAAAAAAGGGAGGAAGCTCTCAGCAAAATGACTGCATGTATCAGTACATTTTCAGCCCAGCGTTCTGTCTCCCAGGATGAACAAGACCAGCAAAAGCTGCTAGACTCTGTTATAGTGTCGTCCCAAGATATACCTGTGGAACATGATGGTGAAAACTGTGTCGAAATAGCTCTGGATCTCTTAAAAGACAAATTGTAGCTCATTCTAAACAAATCTGACGTTATTGCTGCCTACAGAGTAGGCAAAAAGAATCCATCAGGTCAAAACCAACGGAAAATTCGCCTGAAGCTGTCTTCCCAGTTCACGAAATCCAATCTAGTCCGGACAGCTGTAGCCCAACGGAAGGGATTATACATCAACGAGTGCTTGACTAGGAACAGACAGCACCTCCTCTACCGCCTGCGTCAAATCCGTCAACAAAACCCAGATGCGATTCATCAGTGCTTCGTTAGAGATGGACTGATAAAGGTGAGAAAAACTGCAGAGGGCAAAATGTTCACAATTACTAAAGAAGAGAACCTCAACGCTTTCCTCTCCCAATGTGGTCTGTCTCAGCTCAGTGTCACTCCCAGTGAATTAACTTAATTAATCCCCTGTCAACTAGTGGGGCTAGGTTTCCTAAGTCTCATTGTTTCATTTTCTGACTTAATTTTTAACTTACTCTTAACTAGTCATTTACTGAAATTATTTAATTGAGTGCATAAATAGTTCTTCAGGTCTTATTAATTATACAGTCATAACTGAACTATTTATAGTTAATAATCATTAGCTTAAATTTGCCTATGCTTATTATTCAACTTTTCTTTGATTCCATTTATTACCTAGGTTGCCTAGCCTCGCCATGCTCCCTTACTCCATTGTACCCCTGGCTTTGCCTGCATCTCAAATTGCAAATTGTTACTTACAGTGTACCTGAGAGTACTTGTAAGCAATCTACCTCATTTTTCATTTTTGCTCAATTTGTTTTTGTATTGCTTAGTCTTGTTTATATTTTTGTTTTGTATTTCTATATCTTGTGTTTTGTATAGTCCATGTTTATATGTTTTTTCGTTAATCTCATTTATTACCTAGGTTGCCTAGCCTAGCCATACTCCCTTACTCCATTGTACCCCTGTAAGCCCCTTTTGAGTGCTTTGTACTGTACTGTGTACATCTTTTTCCCTATTTTATAGCTTAGTTCTACCTTGTTATTTGCCTTTCTTCCCTTGTTTTTCCTGCAATCAGCTTTTTTTATGCAGACAAGTATAGACCCTGAACTTAACCTCTTATCCAATATCTATGACAATTATCACTTTAATGATCTAAATTGCAGATATTTTGCAGCACATGATGTAAACAATGTATTAACTCATAATCACAATATCTCTGTAATCAATTTGAACGTTAGATCCCTAGGTAAACACTTCGATGATGTTAGTGCCTTGATTGAAGCTATTGACAACAAATTCTCTTTTATTATACTTACTGAAACATGGTTGAAAGAGGATACTACTCAGCTCTTTAACATGCCTAACTACTCAGCAATTCACAACTGTCGTCAACTTCAGAGAGGTGGTGGCACTGCTCTTTACTACCACCAAGAACTAACATGCTTAAAAGAAATTAGAACCAGAGACTGCTATGGGGAGTATATCTTCGCCAGCTTCAGAGTCAAGGGTGCCAAGTCTGTCCTGACTGTGGGTGCAGTTTATAGAATTCCTATCACTGATGTGTCCGAATTCAACTCAAACCTTAGAAATCTAATACTTGATAACAGACTGAACAAAAACCACCTAATTATCGCAGGGGACTTTAATATTGACCTCTGCGAGCCTGAACACCCCACTGCTGTTAGCTTCCTCAACTGTATGAATTCCTGCTTCCTCATACCCTTAATCACTAGACCTACTAGAATCACTGATAGCACTGCCACGACGCTAGATCACATCTAGACAAACATAACCTCTCCGCTTACTTCAGGTATAATCACCGATAGCACTACAGATCATTACCCCACATTTCTCTTAACTAACATTAGCAAACCATCTCTTGAGTCAAGAGTGATACGTTTTAGACTACACAATGAAACTGCTATAGACAATTTTACAACTGCTGCTGATAATGTCAACTGGGAGTCCGAGTTAGGTAACATAGTGGACATCAACCTAGCAGTGCAATCTTTTCTTCAAAAAACTCTTAGCCTTTATAATACCCACTGTCCTATGCTTACAAAACAAGTCACAACCAAAAGGCTTAACAATCCCTGGCTTACAAAGGGAATACTTAAATCTATTAATAAAAAACATGACCTTGAGAAGAAGTATAGGTTAGGAATTGTCTCCAAAGAATTCTCAAAGAATTACTCATTATTGCTGTCTAAGATAATTAGACGAGCCAAAACTAAATACTACGAAGATAAATTTACCCAAATAAAGAGCAACATTAAACAAACTTGGAGAACCATTTCTCAAATATTGGGATCAAAGAAGTCTTTAAATAACAAACCGACTCTCCTGTCTAATAACGATGGTCAGCTTTCAGCCTCTGATTCTGCTATTGAGTTCAATAGGTTCTTCTCTTCCATTGGTTCATCCCTTGCAAACGATATTCCATCTTCCAGTACAGACATTAATGACTATCTTTCAGGTAACTATCCAGAGTCTCTGTACCTAAAGCCTATTAATTCCACTGACGTCAATGAGATAATCCTTTCCCTTAAAACCAAGTCTGGTGCCCTTGAGGAGATACCAACTTTAATTTACAAAAAAGCCTCCAGATCTTTAGCCCCTGCTATTGCTTTGCTCTTCAACAAGTCACTTGAACTCCAAATCTTCCCAAATATTCTAAAAAAAGCGAGAGTAACGCCTGTCCACAAATGTGGTAATCTCACAGATGTTAACAACTACAGACCTATATCTATCCTGCCAAACTTGTCAAAAAAATTTGAAAAAATAATCTATAAGCAGCTTTACTCATATCTAGCCAAACTCAATATACTTAGCCCTTGCCAATATGGCTTCAGACCCAAAAAAAGCACTAACGATGCACTTATTAGTATGCTTAACTCGATTCATACAGCTCTTGATAAAAACGAGTTCCCTGTTGGGTTGTTTGTGGACCTGCGTAAAGCTTTTGATACTGTCAACCACCAAAACCTTCTTCTTAAATTACATCATTATGGAGTCAGAGGGCACTCCCTACAATACCTCAAATCCTACCTTACTGACAGGCTCCAATATGTTTCTGTGAATAATACAATTTCTCCCACCCTACCTATCAACATTGGTGTTCCCCAGGGCAGCATACTTGGCCCTCTCCTCTTTCTCATCTACATAATGACCTTCCAAATGCCTCCCAACACCTCAAACCAATTCTATTTGCTGACGACACAACCTTCATTTACTCCAGTCCTGATCCCCTTGCTCTAAATGCCACAGTAAATACTGAGCTAAATAAAGTCCATCTGTGGCTAACTGCCAACAAACTCACCCTTAACATTGACAAAACCTTCTATATTCTGTTTGGCAATAAATCCTCAAATCAAATAAATCTCAAAATAAACAATACCCAAATTTGTAACAAATTAGATGGCAAATTCCTTGGCATTCTCATTGACCACAAGCTGAATTTCCAGGGACACATTCTAAACATATCAAAAAAAGTTTCAAAAACTGTGGGCATTCTTTCTAAGATCAGATATTATGTACCACGCCTTGCCCTGGTGACTCTCTATTACTCCCTTATCTATCCATATATCAACTATGGTATTTGTGCTTGGGGCTCTACTACCCAAAATCACTTACGTCCTCTAATTACTCAACACAAAGCTGCTATTAGGACAATATCCAATTCTGGCCCCAGACATCACTCGGTACCCCTACTTAAATCTCTGAATATGTTAAACATTAAGTCACTGCACATTCTCTCATGTGTATTATACATATATAAAACGCTAAACTATAATGCCAATCCTGATCTCAAAAGCTTCATAGAAGGTTGTATCAAAACCCATGAGCATCACACCAGAAAAAAAATACAGTTTTGATATTCCTAGAGTACGACTTAATCAAACTAGAAATGCTCTACAAATCAAGGGGCCCAGAATGTGGAATGACCTTCCCAACCATGTTAAAGACTGTACCTCTCTCAACCAGTTTAAGTTAAAAGCGAAGCTATACCTAATAAATTCCCTGTAACCTACCTTACCCTTCTATTGTCAACCAATGTCTGTTTTTTTCTTTAAAGAGCGCTGTTTGTCGACATAATTGTATTTGTGCTGCTTTTTCATCTATGTTTTCATTTCTTGTTTTCATTCTACTCATTATGCTCAATTAGTATTAAGCTTGTCATTTAAGTTTATCATGCCCGAAACGCTTTGCGTAATAGTGGCTTTAGGCATTGTATGTACTAGCTCTACCTATAAGTCAACCAATCCTTGTAAAAATTTATTGTATGTATGTACCTTACCTAAATAAAATTGTATTGTATTGTATTGTATTGTAGAGAAGGGTCACATTTACTCTACTTTAATATTGATAATTAAGTTAATTTATATGAAATGTTTTATGATGGTAAAGTCCAAAGACTAATGTATTTAAGAATAATTCCCAGCAGAATAGCTGGTGAATTTATAATAGTATGTGGTGATGATATCCCGTTTTCTATAGACGGTAATTCCACTACAAGTTACGTTTTCTATGGTTAACTTGTTTATACAACACAGCTACAATTATCTGTATGTATGATATATTAAATGGTGTCGGATTTTCCGACAATTGTCTTGCCTATTTTTTGTGGAGCTGCTTGTATTCTGTTTATTAGAGCTTGTTTATTACCTTTCATATTTACTTATTGATTTTATATTCGATTGAAAAATATAAAGAATGTAAAGTAGGATACAAGACACTCCGTACATTGACAACATCGCACACTAATATTTTTACCACTTCGGACACCAGCTTTCGACGTTTCGCATATGTGTACGAGATCCATATTAAAACGACAATATAATGCTATTAACAATTAAAATCTTCTATTTAACAGGCATATAGTTATTAAATGAAGTTTAGTGATGTAATAGACATAATCTGGAGTTAGTAAGGACGCTGCCCGCCAGCGTAAACACAACACACCCGAATGCCCACAAACACGTTACAACGCACAAAACACAACACTTCTGTCAGTTTTTGGATAAACTCCTTTTATATTTATTATGTGAGAGTTATACTTGTATAAAATGATAACTATTATAGGTAAGCGCCTAATATTTAATATTAATCAATAAAAAAGAAGTCAGAAGCCACACGCCTGTCTGCACATGTCTTTTGTGTACAAGTATTTTGGGCGCTCATATACTTGTGCGCTAGCTGGCGTTCACAACTGTTCTCGCCTACAAGCATTAGAATTAAACAAACGAATTTATTTTTTTCATTTATATACAAGAAGAGAAGGCTACCCTTGAGTCTGTAATATTCATCTGATCAATGGTCTCCCATTTGGTCCTCATTGCTTTATCTTACTATTATTGAATGTCAATAACCGTATTATGCAATTTCAATTTCTTCTATTTCTTTCTTTATTATGCACCCCATACCCATCCCGTGGGCGGTGGTGTAAAGGATTACAGAGGCACATAATCGGTTCAGGAACTGAGCAAATAACAATGTTTGACGCTAGTTGCAAAATTATTAATGTTGTATACACATGTACACACACTCATAAATACATGTATATATATATAAATACATGTATATATATATATATATATATATATATATATATATATATATATATATATATATATATATATATATATATATATATATATATATATATATATATATATATAATTATATAATTATACCAGTATAATCTAATAATATATACTGGTCTAATAAAATAATTAGACCAGTTAATACTCTCACTCGTTGTGTCTGGATATGTTAGCTTGATAAAACTGACTGTTCATTGTTGAGAAATGTGTTAACAAACAATATATCTGACTTTATCACGACTGTAGCTTGCTTAGCAAAAGGAACTTTTTTTAAATTTGGGTTCAGTTTAACTACCGCTCAATAGATGAGTAATTGGGGCGTAATAAAGGAACTAAACTGATAAAATGAAAGATGGGGAAAACAACATTAGAGAGATAAACTCGAGAGACGTTTTCATGTTAACCCGAAAATTATTTGAGGAGCAAGACGAACTGCGGGTCAGGCAATTGGTCTAGTTAAGGACAACAGGGTAAAGGGGTAATGGGCATTGTGGTTGATTGTTCTACCTGGGAATCCTCCACTGTTTTATATCTTATGTATGTATGTATGTACTCACCTAGTTGTGTTTGCAGGGGTTGAGCTCTGGCTCTTTGGTCCCGCCTCTCAACCGTCAATCAACTGATGTACAGATTCCTGAGCCTACTGGGCTCTGTCATATCTACATTTGAAACTGTGTATGGAGTCAGCCTCCACCACATTACTGCCTAATGCATTCCATTTATTAACTACTCTGACACTGAAAAGTTCTTTCTATAATCTCTCTGTGGCTCATTTGGGTACTCAGCTTCCACCTGTGTCCCCTTGTTCGTGTCCCACATGTGTTAAATAAATGTATGTATGTATGTATGTATGTATGTATGTATGTATGTATGTATGTATGTATGTATGTATGTATGTATGTATGTATGTATGTAAGGAGAGAGAGAGAGAGAGAGAGAGAGAGAGAGAGAGAGAGAGAGAGAGAGAGAGAGAGAGAGAGAGAGAGAGAGAGAGAGAGAGAGAGAGAGAGAGAGAGAGAGAGAGAGAGAGAAGGAGAGAGAGAGAGAAGGAGAGAGAGAGAGAAAGATATGAAGACCGAGACAGAGAAATAGATATAGACAGAGTCAGGGAGAGATTGTTAGACACAGAGACGGATAGATAAGGATATGCAAAGTCAGTGAGAGAATAACAGAGATAGAGCGAGGAAAGAGACAGAGAGATAGGCTGACACAGAGAATGGGAGAAACGAGGAGAGGCAGAGACAGAGGGGGACAGGGACAGGAGCAGAGGGACAGGGACAGACGGACAGGGCCAGAGGAGGGACGGGGAACAGAGGGGGGGGGGGCAGTGGGACAGGGAGGGAGACAGGGACAGGGACAGAGGGAGGAGAGGGGGGCAGGAGACCAAGAGAGAGGGGACAGAGGAGAGACAGGGGATAGAAAGAGTGGGCAGGGGGACAGGGACAGACAGAGAAGGGCAGGGACAGAGGGACAGGAACAGGGGACAGAAAGGGCGGACAGGGGGACAAGGGCCAGAGATAGGGACAGGGGAACAGAGACAGGGACAAGGGGACTGGAGGAAAGGGAGGGGGACAGATGAAGGACAGCGGACAGAAAGAGTGGGCAGGGGGACAGAGAGGTACAGAGGACAGAGAGAAGGACAGGGGGACAGAGATGGACAGGGGGACATAGAGGAACAGGGGGACAGAGTGACAGGGGGGACAGAGAGAGGAACAGGAGGACAGAGAGGAACAGGGGGACAGAGAGAGACAGGGGGACAGAGAGAGGGACAATGGGATAGAGAGGGACAGGGGGACAGAGAGATGTAAAGGGGGGGCAAGGGGACAGGGGGAAAGGGATCGGGGACAGAGGACAGAAAATGTGGGCAAGGGGACAAAGTGAGGGACAGGGGGGACAAAGATGGACAGGGGGACAGGAGGAAAGGGGGGAGATGTATGAGGGGGGAATGTTTGCGAGAGATGGAGAAGGGGTTTTTAAAACGGTAAGTTAGAGAGGGGGCAACTAAGGCGCATCATTGAAAAGCAAATGAGCATCATTGCAGTAGCAGGAGCCACGCACATCTTCAGCCTGCGTTGTTGAGACATTGTCAATTAAGCGGTGTCCAATAGCAGTATCTTCGGTATTTAAGCGATACCTTAAAAAATACTGGAAATATTGAAAGATATTAATCCAGATATTAATCCCCTTGTGCAACGCACACAAGAGGCAACAGCTTCTAGTTCTACAAGCGGCAATATAAAATAGAGAATAGGCGATTGTTTTCACTCACAGTGTAATAAACCCACGGACCCACCCACCCGCTGAAGCCGTAAATACCAAGACATTACTTCCGTTTAAAATTAAGCCGGAATAATCCTCAGGTATGTGGAGGATGTGGGAGGCCTTTGATCAACCGCCGACTTCCTGCCCCGTCGACGGGGCAATTGCACCAGCCCTCAGTGTGCCCTCAGCCAAATTCATGTGAAACATGTATGTGTGTGTATTAAATATTTTAATTTATTATTTCCAAGATTTAGCTGTTAGCTCTTGGACCCCGCCTTTCTAAGCGTCGGTTGTCTAATGTACCGACTCTCGGCCTCTTTTCCTCCATCATATCTAAACAACATATATTTTTATCTAACACACACACACATCCCCAAGATGCAGCCTTTAGCAGCTTCCTGACTTTCAGGTTCCTATTTACTGCAAGGTGAATAGAGGCATTAGTGTATGTTTGTGTCTGTGTGTGTGTGTGTACGTGTGTACGTGTGTGTGCGCGTGTGTGTGTTTGTGTGTATACTCACCTAGTTGTGGTTGCGGGGGTTGAGCTCTGGCTCTTTGGTCCCACCTCTCAACTGGCAATCAACTGATGTACAGATTCCTGAGCCTACTGGGCTCTATCATATCTGCATTTGAAACTGTGTTCCCAGGATGTTAGAGATGGTATTCCATGTGCTTTTCATGTTGCCTTTTGCTTCTTTGAATCTAGTCTCATAGTATGAAAGTTTTGCTTTTCTTATGATACTGGTAAGCACTGACGAGTACCTTTTAACTACTTCCATTGGAATTAGGCCACTCCTAAATTTCTTTTCGTATTCATGTTTTTTGTTGATTGATTTAATTATGCCACTTGTGAGCCACGGGTTATTTTTTCTTTTATCAGTTACTTGTTTGGTAAGGAGGGGACAGTGAGTGTTGTAGAGGCTTAGAGTTTTGTAGAGAAAGAGGTTAGTTGATGAGTTTATATCCTGTGAATTATTAAATTCAGATTCCCAGTTAATATTGTGAAGTGCATTAGAGAGATTGCCTAAAGCTGATTCACTATGTAGCCTGAATGAAAGTTTTTTGGTTTCTGGTGGTGATGTGTCAATGTTTGCTATGAGGAAAGTAGGATAGTGGTCAGTTGTTCTGTCATAAATTACCCCAGATGTAAGGGGAGCTGTTATATTAGTCCAAAGGTGATCCAGGGTAGTGGCAGATGTTTGAGTGACTCGGGTGGGCTTGGTGATTGTGGGGATTAGCATACAGGAGTGCATGCTGTTACGGAAATAGTCAACTTGAGGGTTGTTTTCAACATTCAATAAAGAAATTCTGGAGGGCTTCTGTGCAAGGGTTAGGATGAGCTAGCCTAAGCATTTTTATACCAATTTGACAGTTATTTTCAGTAACACGATAAACAACGCTCGGAATATTAAGTTCCTTTCTCATATTAAGTATCTTTGTGGTACGAGGGCACCCAAGGATTATCCTCACGGCTTCGTTCTGCAATTTTTCAAGCCCTCCAAGCTTTCTTTCAGGATGCCTTAAAGTTAGTTTAGTTCATTTATTATGCACCCCATACCCATCTTGTGGGCAGTAGTGGAAAGGGTTGCAGAGGCACATAATGGGCTCAGGGACTGAACCCCACAATTCATTTAGCTAAGCAAGTTACAATCTTGATGAGCTAGTTACAAAATTCAGTATAAGTCGTCACATCAACAATGGGTTCGAGATCGATCACAAGTACAGTTTCTAAATTAAGCAACTGACATATGTGGAGAGCTAGTGTCACAATTGATATGTTTGTCCTGCACACCGCCCCTCATCCAGTGGGCAGCGGTGGATAGGTTACAATCACTTTGTTACTACTTACAATTAGCAAACTGGGGATATTTGGCTAAAATTTCTGGTACCAGATAATTTTGAATGAAATATTGACACATCGTTGGTACATTGGTTATAAAATTGTCTCTGAATTCACTATCACATAGTGACGGAGGGTGTGCGAATAATTTTGTTGACAGTTAACATTTGGTCAGGTCTACATCGGCAGATAATGAGAATTCCCAGAAATACTTGTAACCGAGTCTAAGCCGAGCAGTAGTAACATCTAGAAGTCTGCTGATTTTATTGGATGAACCATAGATGTGTCGCTCCTCTTGCATAATAGTATTGAACGAAAGTTAATCTCCCCAAACAATTTCGCGTTTTGGGCAAGTTAACCCTCCACTCTCTCCATTTTTTTTTGGACATTCCCTGGTAATGTGCGGAAATACTGAAAAGTGTATACTCTTTTCAACTTTGTCACCTTAATTCTCGTCCTATGTCTTTCATTTTGGTATCAATGCGTTCGCAATAGAATTCCCAACAGAACTATGTGAATATAATGTCAAAGACAGCAGCGCGCTCCACCCGCCGACAAGATGAATGTAGGCCAAGGGTACCAGAAAAAGAAAGCTGAGCGTGATAATACTGAAAAGTGTATACCCTTTTCAACTTTGTTACCTCAATTCTCATCCTAGGTTTTTCAATTTAGCATCAATGTGTTCGCAATAGAATTCTCTACAGGACTAAAGGCATATAAACTCCAAAAGCCCGGCTTACCATCCGCAACAAACAGAGAAAACGAGAGCGTGTTACCAGGGAGCGCACAAGAGCGATAAAATGTATACACTCTTTTCATTCTGGTCACCTTGTAACCCGGGTTTGGGTCCTCTCTTTACTTATCTACCTTCTACTCCCTCTACCCGTATTCTTACTTTTTATTCTCTACCAAGGGACCCCAAAACTTTTACCAAAGCCAACTCCACGCCACGTGGTCCTAAGACGATTGACCGACTTAGGATTCTACACCCAGTATGACGTGACCTAGGCTCTGAGCAAAACCCTAGAGTCGCCTCTACGCTGCCACCACCAGACCAGTAACACAAGAGCAATGATCGAGGTCTGGATCGATCACGCTAATTAATCAACCTTGGGGCTTGATCCCCACTATAAACGATGACCTTGAGTGTGGAATAAATTACACGGTAATGATAATTCCGATTCGATGTTAGAATCGGCGCCCAGTCCAACTCTGCCTCGTGTGGACCACGTGACCAGGACAAGTGTACACATAAAACACATGGAAACAATGAAAATGCAAATTCTTAACTTAATTAATTTATTACAAGAAAACTAAAACAAAAATCTAAATATGTTCACTCCCTGTCACTTTAACACTCCCTACTTGACCTGAATGGCAAATGAGAAGACTATCCCTATAATTAACAATAGCAACTATACCTTGGGCGACCAGCTCTAGATGTTGGGGCTGGTCTCGGGGAGAGGTAAGATGTTTGACCTCTTATCCCAGCTGCTCCCGTTTCCACACTGATCTGTCCTCGTCTGATCTCGCCCAGACTAGAACATTGTATCCTTTCGCCTAGTCAAAGTTTTACCAAGTTACTAGCCAGGTTTAAGTTATAACAATTAACCTCTGTTGTACTTAATTGATCCAGACTGGTTGAATTATTTTACTGAATTAAATTACAAACATCTAACGGCAGAGCTGTTCCCGATCCCCAAAATGGTTAATTGAACTTTGAGAAATACTAGACATGTCAACCCTGCTGACCTATGACCGCCGGTCACTCCGCCTTACAAGTTAGATCTGATTCGTGACGTCACTGATGGTGACTTAAACTCAATAATTAGAATACTCTTGATATTGTATCCAGTACTATTATACAATACAATTTTAATGCAAAATGAATAAAGGCTAATTTTCTCTAAATTACTGAATACTATAGGATGGTTCATTATACGCAGCTATGAACAAAGCGTCGGTTATTTCCACCGCGAATTCCCCTGGGGGTCAGGTCACCATGCGGGCTCAGCTTCCCATTCTCTTTTGTCGATAAACCACTCTGGATAATTCTTACAACAGCCTAGTTTGTTACAACCCCCCCCCCCGCACAAGCACTTAGTAAACCTTCTTAATTTGTTAAAAAATCACGAGGTTTAGTATCCAAACCCAGAACTCAACTCATGCCACAAACAAAAGCTAACCTAACTAATAAAATTTGACAAATAATAGTCCAACATCAACATGTTTAAATTCATAAATTTCTCAGCTGTCAACTGACAGCAATCTTCTAACATCAAGAAACATACATCCTATCCTTACTGACATAGCTAAATAACATGTCCCTACTCTATCATCAAAGACTAGCTATTAAACTCTCTTGGCTCTTCACTAGCCAAGTTCATGTGTCCTCTAGAGCCGGCCACACCGTGCTCAAACAAACATTAAAGTTATATCATCAGACTGAACTTTCAGTCATCCGGGAGCGTACTACGGAACTATCAAGTTCACATCCGTGTACTACCCACTCCCCATCAATGTCAACCTTGACATGTTAAGGAACACACCTAACGTTTATTACATGTATCTAAAAATATAAAAAAAAATTCCTATACTATATCACAGGTTTCAGCTGACTGTACAGCCAAGTGTTCTCACTCACTAGAAGTGTCAATGTTTATATTGGTCCGCCTCTCCTGTGTTCAAACATTCTGAAAAAATAGCACAACATAATTTTCCATAACCGTTTGTTCTGGGCTGAGACAATTACACAGGGGCTTCGATTTTGATTACTGACCAATTTATAGAGTAAAATTCATATATTATTCCAGAATTATTTTAAATCTGTTTTTCAACATTTATAAAGTATTGATTCTAAATCTGTTTTTCAACATTTAAACAAGAGTGTCCAGATATTCTTTTACACAGATGTTCAGAGCCAACTTTGTTGTTTTGTATCAATTGTTCATATTGAGTAATCGAGAAAAAAAAAATCGATGCTGCTGGATGCTGAATGTAGTCGCTGACGATGACGGTGTCGATCTTGCTTCTTCTCATGTGTAGACATCAATACCTGGTCCTCTTGTACTCCCATCCAGTACTCCTGAATGACGACAGAGTGTAGTAGAGCGGAGTGCCAAGTGACAGCTGTAGAATACTGTTACTTCGGCCATTAATCTTGCTCTCGACAGTCCACACGCCTTCGTATCAATCACAGTTCACACGGCAGTCTTGATGTTAAACTTGACGGCGCAGATGACCACAGCAGAGCAGGACTGGATGTACCAACGGTGTCTCTTAGCAGGAGTGGTGTCAGAAGGTCGTAGAGGCGGGTTGCTTGTTTGCAGAACAGGTGAATCTCGTCTTCCATCATTGCTCACGTCATCTCAGGCGTTTCTTGATGTCACCAGGTTACTAGGCCGTAAACACCAACTGTGTATACCCTCGTACCGCCGACTTTAGGCCAAAGGAGACAATTTTGCGACCTTCTATTGGCGAGTCCCGGTACTCTGTAGGGAAACCGTGCCTTCCACCTGTGACCGCCTTACTTCCGCTTTCTTGTTACTTCAGATGACGTAATCATTAATCTTCCGGCGAAATTCTTGAGTACTGCTACGTGCTTTCCATTTCTTGACCTCTCCTCCAACACTGCTGGAATGGCTGCAGTCTTGATGACGCAGCAGGTGGGTATTGGTGATCTCGAGACAGCTACCCCGGCGTTGTATGGCACCTCCGGTGACTGCTATAATGTGGACAGCTCGCTGGCCCTGACAACCTCGTTAGTGACGTGAGGCGTCGGCCGGGTGACTCTTGGACAGTCACTCATCCCCAAAGTAACTGATGTATGGGAAACTGGGTCTAGTGGGGGGAGGGCTTTGTGTAACGTGCCTTCCCCCTCGGTCTTTACAGACAAGGGTTCACGTGTGGCTGGAACAACTGGGTCGGTGTACCAATCAGACCTGGGAACAGACAGACAACACAGCGGAAGCATAGATATACTCTGGGTTTGGTGGAGGTGGAACCCCAGAGCACGGTAAAAGTTGCTACCTGAGTCAAGTATAGACATAGTACATCTCATTGCCTTTACAGGAAAATCTAATGAATACTAAATTATACTAACCAAGGAAGTTACTTTACTGTATAGCGCGAGATCTCGTCACCATAGGGTGGCGAGACTGCACCTGACTACTGATGAGCAATGACAGAGGGTCATCCTCATCTTCTGACTCGTCGGTGAAGCCATGAGTCAGCACTGCTGAGTCAGGAACTAGACCCGCTGAAGGCAGTTCTAATTCCTCTCTAGCATGATAATGTTTCAATTTATTCACATGAATTGTCCTTTCCACCTGGTCCTCGAACACTCCCTTTATAACAAGATTAACCGGCCCCGCCCTTTTAATTACTCTATATGGTCCTCGCCACCTCGGAGCTAGTTTCCTGCTCTGATTGGCGGGCGCAGCCTCATTCACTCTCAATACGAGGCTTCCTTCCTTCAACTCAAGAGGGCGCACTTTCTTGTCATAAAAATGAGCATACCGAGTCCGTGCCTTCTTGGACGCTTCAGCTGCAATATTCCATGCATTTCTCATTTTACCAAGGACCTCTGAAGGATAGTCCTCCCCGTATGCAACATTATGTCTGTTAAGCAGACCTGACGGGAAATTGCATGAATTACCAGTAAACAAATGAAGTGGTTGGGTGTTAATTGATTGGTGGATGGCAGTATTCAAGGCGAACTGAACATAGGGTAGGTGTTCATCCCAGGTGTTTGCATCATGTTCAGCAAGGATTGCAAGCATATCCTTGACTGAACGATTAGTCCGTTCCGTCATTCCGTTTGCTTGTGGGTGGTAGGCCGTTGTAAAAGCCGAAGTTGTCTCTAAAATCTTACAAACTTCTCTAAATATATTCCCATTGAATTCTTGACCCCGGTCAGAGACTAAAACTTTAGGAGGTCCGAATACAGTAACGAACCTACGCAAGAACGCATCTGCAACCGTACGAGAATCCTTCTGAGGTAATGCAACTAGTGTAGTGTATCTAGACAGATGGTCAACTAGCACCAACACGTATCTGTTACCCGCATGACTGTGGTGTAAGTCAATCAGATCGGCCCCCACACGATCTAACGGTTCACGAATTTCAGGGAATTCCTGAAGTGGGGCTTGTACCTTAAGGGTGCCTTTCCTCCTCTGGCAACGAGGGCACGACTTCACGAAATTGATTACCTCAGAAAGTAATCCTGGAAAATAAAATAGAGACTTTGCTTTTAAGTGCGTTTTAAAGATCCCCGGATGCCCTGCAATTTTTGAAGCATGTGCAAGCTTTAACGCTGATGACCGCAACACGTCCGGAATAACGAGTTGAAATACTGCCCTATCATTCTGGCTATTAACATAATACAGGACGCCCTGTTTCATCTCAAAATCATGTATAGGTAAATTCTTTTTCTTTTTCGGGTATTTTCCTCCCTCTAAATACTCAATAATCTCTTTCCATCTAGGCTCGCTCATCTGGTATTCTCTCATTTTATCTGATGGAATGGTTTCAATGTTTTCATTAATCTGCATTGCCGCTATATTTCTACTTAGCGTATCTGGCACAACATGTGCTGGACCAGGCTTGTACAAGATCTGGAATGAGTGGGCCGAAAGTTCGTGAGACCAGCGTGACATTCGTGGGCATTTCGTTCGCTTTTTAAATATGTGTGTTAACGCTCGATGGTCTGTGTAGATTACAAAATGCCGCTGAAATAGGTAAGGCTCGAAATACCTAACTGATTCTACTACTGCCAGTGCCTCCCGATCCGTAGCTGAATAACGAACTTCAGGTCCTTTGACCTTCCTACTGAAATAGGCTACTGGATGGGGTAAATTATCTGCGTCTCGCTGAATTAAGCACCCGCCAATAGCAATACCGCTGGCGTCAGTGTGCATTTCCCACTCTTTCTCAAAATCAGGAATAGCCAATACCGGTGTCGTGATTAGTTGGTCTTTCAGTTTGCGATAGGCCTCGTCATGTTCAGATTTCCACACAAACTTCGCATTTTTCTTTGTCAGATCAGTCAGGGGTGCTGAAATGCCAGCGAAACCTTCAATGTGACGACGAAAATATCCGGCCGCCCCCAAAAACCTACGCACGTCCTTTGCTGTCCTTGGAGTAGGCATGTCAGCAATGGCGCGGCAAGAATCTGGGTCAGGTCGGATACCGTCTGGGCACACCTGGAACCCCAGAAATTTGAATTTCTGAGCCGCCAGGGTGCACTTCTGAACATTCAGCCTGAAACCTGCCTGATCTAACAACTTCAAAGTCTCAGTCAAGTCCTGTAGGTGTTCCTCAAACGTCCTGGAATATATCACAACATCATCCAGGTACGCTAAAGAATGCCTACCCAGTACCGGACTAAGGATAAAGTTGATGGCCCTCTGAAACGACGAAGGCGCTGTCTTCAAACCAAACGGCATCCTACGGAATTGATAAGTGTGCCTACCATCCGAGAATGCTGTTTTTTCCCTATCTTGTTCTGCCACCGGAATCGCCCAATACGCCGATTTTGCGTCCAGAGTTGAGAAATACTTAGCAGCACCAAATTCATCTATTATCTCCTGTATTCGGGGCAACGGATACACATCACCCTTAGTTAGTTCGTTCACCTTCCGGTAGTCAACACAGAAACGATAACTACCGTCCGGTTTCCGAACTAGCACAACAGGAGAGAGCCACGGTGACGTACTAGGCTCTATCACGCCCTGTCTCAACATTTTCTGGCACTCCTCCCTGATAATGTTCTTTGCCTGTTCCGGCAACCTCCACTGTCTTGTGTACACAGGCAAATGGTCACCAGTTGGAATGGTGTGCTCGATCTTATCAAGGAGACCAATCTGGTCATCCTCTGTCGCAAACAATTTCGGGAATTTTCGTAAAACTCCCCTCAGTGCCTTCCTATCCGCCTGTGCAACATGTTGCAAATCAAGTGCTGAAATTAATTTTTCTATTTCCTCTACATTCTGTGCAACATTTCTCGTTTCGTATTGTACTTTGGATGGTGTTTTAGTGTTCAACATATTCAGTGCACTACATTGTGCAGTGACGGCTGGCGTCTCAGCTGACTCATGGTGAAAGATTTCTGTGTCCTCCACCATGGTTCCCTGAGATACCCTATCACCTGCCCTGAAGCGAAAAGGTTTATGTGAAAGATTGACAACTGGAATGAGTGCACCTTTATCGAGCACTACAACTAAGTGATGAGGAATTAATAAACTATCACATCTCCCAGCCACCTGAAGGGTGGTACCTGGTTGTATGTGACGTCCCACGGCTACTTTAATAAATTTAACAGAATGTGGTGGGCAACTCTGTTTGGTCAATGCATGCAATGCGCATGATCTCTTAACTGTGTCTGGAAGAGACTTAAAAGTCAATTTTGGATAGTGCGCATTATATTTCAGCTTCCTCTTAATTGAAGCTACAACTGGGGGATGGTCGATCATCTCCACTGGGTAGGAAGTCTGTCCCAACTGCAACCTGCAGTTCCTAGCCCCTTTTTGGGCAGACAAGGAATAATCAAATCGCGACAGAAAATCAGTTCCCATTAAGATGTGACCAGGAAAATCAAGGTTCTCTACGATCGTACATGTGTGAGGCTGCAATGCCCCATCAATCTCAAAATTAACTGTACCTTGACCTACGATCTCAATCTTTTCCCCATTGACTGCTGTTAATGTCTTTGCGCAACGTTGAAGACGTGCATACTTAAAATTGCTGAAGGCTGACTTTTTAATTACCGTCGCCTGGCTTCCTGTATCAACAAAAGCTGTCAATCTCACACCTTCCACTTTCACCTCAAAAGTAGGCCTACCATCACTAGGAGACTGCTTTCATGCTCTCGTAATAGTGACTTTACAGTCCCTCTGTATGTGCCCACGCATCCCGCAGGAGTAACACCTACGCGGATCCCTGTTGTTACCCCGCGCAGGGTGGCTCGAACTTGCCGCTGAGGGCTGCCTCCTGCCTGATGAACCCGCGCCACAGTGACTCGGCTTGGCTCCCTCGCCTTTACTTACCGCCTCTACGTATGGCGACAACTGAGTGCCCGATGTCCCTGCGCGCGTCTGCCTGTCTAGGGCTGTGGCGGCCTGTTGGACTAGGTCTTTATAACTCACACCCGCTCTCCCCGCAAGGAACAATGGCCCCATATCGGAAGGTAACGTTTTGCAGAACAACTCTTTAGCGAATTGCTCTGCCTGACTCGAATCGAACCCCAGTTCCTTAGTGAGGTCGTCAACCCTTCTCTTTAATATTGACCCGAAATCCTTGACAGTGCTTCGGTCATCCCTCTTAAGTGACTCGAGATAAAAGTAAGCCTCATCCTCTGAAACCTTGTCTTTGAATCTGTCCCTAATCGCTTGGACAAACTGAGGCCAAGATGTCAGGTGCTGAAACTCTGTAAATCCCGCCAGTGGACCGGCTACGTGCACGCAAGCCCCCATAGCGAGAGCAATTTTCGATCTATCCTCTGGGACAGCTTCCAGCATCGAACCAATTTCACAATGCCAGTCTTCCACCTGGCGGTTGCGTTCCACCTTAATAAGCGGCAACTCCCTACCTCTGAGTGTCGGCAGAGTCAACTTGGGAATCAGACTCACAAGTCCCTCTGTATATGACGCGGAGCTACTGGCAGTGGGTGGGTCCTGGGGTTGGGAACTGGGTTGAGGTTGGGGTTTGGGCTGAGGTATGGTGTGGGTGGCCTCGGGTTGGGGTGTGGATTGAGGTTGGGGTTGAGGCTGAGGTATGGTGTGGGTGGCCTCGGGTTGGGGTGTGGATTGAGGTTGGGGTTGAGGCTGAGGTATGGTGTGGGTGGCCTCGGGTTGGGGTGTGGATTGAGGTTGGGGTGGGTATGGGGTGGCCTGGGGTTGGAATGGGTATGGGGTGGCCTGGGGTTGGAATGGGTATGGGGTGGTCTGGGGTTGGAATGGGTATGGGTATGGGGTGGCCTGGGGTTGGAATGGGTATGGAGTGGCCTGGGGTTGGGGGAAGGGTTGGTATGGGAACTGAGGATGGGGTTGGTATGGGAACTGAGGATGGGGTTGGTATGGGAATTGAGGATGGGGTTGGTATGGGAATTGAGGATGGGGTAGGTATGGGAGGTGGGGTTGGGGTTGTTGTAGTGACGGATGAGGTGTACCCAGGTGTTGTGGGTGCTGTGGTATTGGTGTTATGTTGGGTAGTTCCTGCTGTTGGTGTGGTTGTTCATGTTCCCGTTGAACGGGTTGCTGTTCTCTAACGAGCGAAGTGGGACGTCCTGCCATACTAACTGAGGCCCCCTGTCTACCCTGCTGGCATGGCGTCGATGTTATTTGTGGGGGAACCCAAGACGGCTCTCCCCACACTTGGGACGACTCCTCGCAAGACTCCCCACTCATGTCAATAATAGTATCTCTCCAGGGATGGAAAGATACCCTCGACTGTCCAGTCCCATGCAGAACCCGTGAACTCGTCGCTTCAGTCCCACTGACCCCACCTGTGGTGCCAGTTGAGCTACCTGAGCGGTCCCCAGTGGTGTCGGAAGAGGTGTTATCCTCTACACTCCCATTCCCACTGATCCCTACTGACTGGTCATTATCTGGGTTAAACATTTTCTGTGATTCCTGGTGTGCCACGTCTCTTCTAAACTACCCTTTAGTACACCCTCGACCCGGACTCACTACAACCGTGATCTTACACAAAATAAAAAAAAATCACAACTCTCTTCTAAGAGAAAACTACTAAATTCCCAAAATAGGAAATACACCGATTTATCGAGAGAATCGCTGAAGTGAATCCAATGAATGAGTGTCTGCCCCGCACTCGTGTCTGACCGTGAAATATCCCGCAGTTCTATTGCTGAAACCTAAGTCCTTTACGTTAAAAAAAAATAAAGAATCTAATTTATATAAAACAATTTAAATGATAACGCAACTAACGCGCAGCACTCGTGATGGATTAATAAAGAATATTTACTGTCCTCGAATACTAAACGCGCTTGAAGTGAGCAGCGTGGCCACTGATGACTGATGGAGCGGGACCAGCTGCGCTGAAAAAAAACTAAGTCCCGCGCTTTTTCGCTTAAACGCTGAAAAATCAAAATTTTGTTCTGAAGGAAAATAACTAGTTTTACGTTAATAAACCGCTCTAGCGATTAATATAGACACCCAGGACCTATAAATGCTTACTAAAAATTGAATTTTACTCAAAAACTGCGTTTTTACTCAATTGCTGGACTCTGCCAATTTTTCTGACTCCGAGGGAAAAAAATTTCTATCACCCCAAATATCACAAAACTCCTTTAATTCACAAAAATTTGGGTTTCTCGTTCCCAGATATAAATACGTTATTATTTACTACTGACGTTGTATACAGAACAATACTGACACATCGGGCGGTTTCAACACTCACTAATTCGAATTTTCGCCAAAATCAGAGATTTTCACCTCAAATGGACTCTGACAAAATTACAACACGATTTTCTCGAAAAATAACTAAATTCGGCAAAAATGTAATTATCACTGTTTAATGCTTTACGAACAGAATTACGTCCCTTGCGCGCACTAGAGAGTAATACTGACCCTAGGATATACACGAAACCTGAAAATTAGAATTTCCGCCAAAAAGTCAGATTCTAGCCCAAGCTGGACTTAGAAATTTTTCCACCTACGTTTCTACTGAAAACAGAATTCTAAGTCTATAAACACAATTCTACCGTCTTACTGGTAAAAACTAGAAAATATCATCCGCATCGACTGGGGAATCCTAATGACGCCCAGATCATACACGTGACCCACGAATACAAATTAATTACAGTTAACGACTTTCCGACATTGGCTTAGCCGAAAACTTATCCCAAAATACTTAGAAATATACCACGGACTCTATTAAGCATTTACACGCAACTTACTATCCCTTAAACTCCTTCACTTATCTATCGTGACCGACACATAGCCCTAAGTCAAGAGGATTAACTACACTAGCAACAACGCCTCTGACTTAGACTAATACAACAGGGAATAGCAAAACTTAATGTACGCACTTAGCCTAATATGCAATAAAACGCTAAACACTTGGGAAAAATTTTAACCGGGGATTGAATGTAAGGGAAAAAAAATTAATCTAGAACAACGCAAATAAACGGAAATTACTTTATAAATTTAAGTATACTTAATTCAAAAATGCACTCGACTTAATCTTATAATTGTTCCTACCGGCTCGCCGTACCACACCTAGCCTAGAGGCCACACCATCTAGGTTCCAACAGAGCGACACGCAGCTTTCAGCAACAATTATGACTAGGGACGACTCAACCTCCACTAAGTGTGCGATCACTTAGTTGTTGAATCGCTGCTAGGTAGGTTACTAGTCCGTCCCTCGGAGGCCGCAACGCCCTTCACGGATTACGTTTTTCCTAGCGTTTTGGGTCGTCTAATAACGCCCTCGGACTATCTACTGGCGTCCCACAGATATATCCGCCCCCGACAGCCCTCAAGGAACTGCTGTTGAGAGTATGGTGGCTCCCAACACCTCTGAATTAATTGCAATGGGTCGAGTATGGTACCCAGTCCAATCAACTCGGAGCGGTCTCCTTTTCAATAAATCTATTTTAACAGCCTAATCTTACTAACTAAACCTTAATCATATCAGCCCGCATGACTCAAGATTCACCAATTCCCACTCAAACGCACTTGTGGGGCGCACTGCTAATCCTGGCCCGCGGCTGTCTCCTTAGCATCCGCGCACGTGTTCGAACGGCTAGACGCGTGAGCCTTTCAACAATTTCAAACAAAATTGTTGAAACCACCGCTGTGCACCATTGTAACACTGGTTCGGTTCCTCTCTCTTTACTTATCTACCTTCTACTCCCTCTACCCGTATTCTTACTTTTTATTCTCTACCAAGGGACCCCAAAACTTTTACCAAAGCCAACTCCACGCCACGTGGTCCTAAGACGATTGACCGACTTAGGATTCTACACACAGTATGACGTGACCTAGGCTCTGAGCAAAACCCTAGAGTCGCCTCTACGCTGCCACCACCAGACCAGTAACACAAGAGCAATGATCGAGGTCTGGATCGATCACGCTAATTAATCAACCTTGGGGCTTGATCCCCACTATAAACGATGACCTTGAGTGTGGAATAAATTACACGGTAATGATAATTCCGATTCGATGTTAGAATCGGCGCCCAGTCCAACTCTGCCTCGTGTGGACCACGTGACCAGGACAAGTGTACACATAAAACACATGGAAACAATGAAAATGCAAATTCTTAACTTAATTAATTTATTACAAGAAAACTAAAACAAAAATCTAAATATGTTCACTCCCTGTCACTTTAACACTCCCTACTTGACCTGAATGGCAAATGAGAAGACTATCTCTATAATTAACAATAGCAACTATACCTTGGGCGACCAGCTCTAGATGTTGGGGCTGGTCTCGGGGAGAGGTAAGATGTTTGACCTCTTATCCCAGCTGCTCCCGTTTCCACACTGATCTGTCCTCGTCTGATCTCGCCCAGACTAGAACATTGTATCCTTCCGCCTAGTCAAAGTTTTACCAAGTTACTAGCCAGGTTTAAGTTATAACAATTAACCTCTGTTGTACTTAATTGATCCAGACTGGTTGAATTATTTTACTGAATTAAATTACAAACATCTAACGGCAGAGCTGTTCCCGATCCCCAAAATGGTTAATTGAACTTTGAGAAATACTAGACATGTCAACCCTGCTGACCTATGACCGCCGGTCACTCCGCCTTACAAGTTAGATCTGATTCGTGACGTCACTGATGGTGACTTAAACTCAATAATTAGAATACTCTTGATATTGTATCCAGTACTATTATACAATACAATTTTAATGCAAAATGAATAAAGGCTAATTTTCTCTAAATTACTGAATACTATAGGATGGTTCATTATACGCAGCTATGAACAAAGCGTCGGTTATTTCCACCGCGAATTCCCCTGGGGGTCAGGTCACCATGCGGGCTCAGCTTCCCATTCTCTTTTGTCGATAAACCACTCTGGATAATTCTTACAACAGCCTAGTTTGTTACAACCTCAATTGTCATCCTAGGTCTTTCATTTTGGTATCAATGTGTTCGCAATAGAATTTCCAACCGGAATTTATGCATGAAATGTCAAAAACAGCAGCGTGCTCCACCCGCTGACGTGATGAAAGCACGGCGGACCATCCACACAAAACAGAGAAAGTGAGAGAAAGTAACCTGGGAGCACTCTAGTGCAATGTAATGTGAACACACTTTTCACTTTGGTTACCTCAATTCTCGTCATATGTCTTTCATTTTGGTATCAATGTGTTCGCAATTGTATCTGCTGGCATTTTACCCTTTGCTTGGATCTGAAGGGTTTTAGGCTCACCACGATGCAATCTGATAGTACCACACGTGTATATACCTATCTTCAAGCAGCAATTCACTCATTCAAACCGACTTATAATAGTTATCCATATATAAATGGTAATCTTTGTTCTACCTGTTAACCTGTCATATGAAGAAAGATTGTCAAAGCTTATATTACATTCTCTAGAAAAGCAAAGAATTAGGAGTGACATATGGTAGAGGTGCACAATAGGATGAATGGACATAACAAAGGGGACATTAATGGGGTATTAAAAGTAGCAACACAAGACAGAACTCGAAACAAAGTGTAAAAATTGGAAAAATTTAGATTTAGGAAAGAACTGCATGAGTAAATACACTGGGTTTGTACCTTAAGGTTCATGTATGCAATATTACAGAGTTCCAGTTAACTCCCATGCATGCAATTAATTTATGTTATGTTTATGTTTTTTATGTTAAAATGTTTTTGTTGATTTGTTTGTATATTTTCATAAGTAAAGCATGCTTACCGTCTTATTCCAAGTTTTATGATAACTTTACAATGTTTAAAACATAAAGTTCAATATATATTCTGGTTTTCATACAGGAATTATACGTTAATATAACATCATAATAACGTAATGATGTCGTGTAAATAACGTTATACTGACGTCATATAAATGTTATATTTATGTTATAAGAACGTAAATTGGATAGCTTTACAGAAAGTAAACAAAAAAAACTAAATGTTGACTGAAAATTATTTATTCTTAAATATAAAGCATGAAAACATTATAATACCATAGCATTTACTATTATTTTTAAATTTTTACATAAATCTTAAAAAACTGTGTCATAAGAATATATGTTTTTAGTTATATCCTTTGGTTTTAAGAATGTCAGATATACGTATTTATGTCAAAAGTTACAGTATTACCTTTGTGGAACCATTTAAAAACGTCCACAAACGTTCTGTGTTTGCTGGGTATACGCTGACACTGAAAAAGTTCTTTCTAACATCCCAGTGGCTCATTTGGGTACTAAGTTTCCACCTGTGTCCCCTTGTTCGCCTACCACCCGTGTTAAACAGTTTATCTTTATGTACCCTATCAATTGCTCTGAGAATTTTGTAGGTAGTGATCATGTCTCCCCTTACTCTTCTGTCTTCCAGTGTCATGAGGTGCATTTCTCGCAGCCTTTCCTCGTACCTCATGCCTCTTAGTCCTGGGACTAGCCTATTGGCATACCATTAAACTTTTTCAAGCTTCGTCCTGTGCTTGACAAGCTAGGTGTGTGTGTGTGTGTACGTGTATAACACACACGTACTTATGTGGTACGTATGTACTACATAATTGTAAGGCGTTTGCTGAATTAGAAAAGTCGGCTAGCAGTCCACCCTTAACGACACAATTAACTCATTACATAAAAAAATACGTGGCTGTGCAACAGTGTGTGGGAATTGGGGGAACTGGTGTGCATTTAGACGACTGGTGAGGACCAACAATGACGTAGAAGGATGGCACTAGCGTCTGAATCAAAGGGCAGTGAGGGACAACTTGGCTTTATATATTTTAATCCCCTTACTGTACCGTGAGGCGTCCCTGGTAACCTTGCAATACCAACTGGTTTCTGATCAAAAGCTAAAGTCCAGTCGCCGCAAGAGCAATGAAGAGAAACAGGAACATTTGTGGAAGCTTTGGGACCGTTACGAGGAAAAACAGATAAGCACCTCACAGTTCCTCAAGGAATGTTCGCGTTTTATCCCAGGAAGTGCCTGAACTAGAATTAGAAAACAGCAGTCTGTTTACTGGTTGTTATTTAACTTAAGTTAGTTGTAAATGATAATGTAAAAATAGCCACTGAGAACTGATGAGTTGCCCAAGACTTTTGCTCGTAAAGAGGGAATTGATTACCAACTTGGACTGCCTTTGAGCAGCCTGAGGGCAGCAATATCCCAGGAACATCAACTAAATTTCGGAGACTTGAAGCAAAGTGAAATTCACACCAGTTACTCCATCTATCATCATTCTATTATGCAGGAAGAACCGCACGTCTATGGGTCATCCAATAACGTTAGCAGACTTCTAGATGTTACCACTGCTAGGCTTAGGTTCGGCTACAAGTACCTCTGGGAGTTTGTAACATCTGCTGATGTAGATTTGACTAAATGTAAACTCTGTCAGCAGAACTATTCGCTTACTTTGCGCCATTATATAATGGAATGTGAAAAAATCGCGGAATTTAGAAATAACACCATCAATAGTGTCCAAGAAATGTGTAAGTACTTCATTCATAATGATTTATTTATTTATTTATTTATGCATATACAAGAATGTACATAAGGAATGTGAGGATACAATTATGGTAATTACAGTCTTGTAAAGCCACTAGCACGCGCAGCGTTTCGGGCAGGTCCTTAATCTAAGAAAATTTTAAGGAGGTAAATACTTGCAAAATTTATAGACAAAAAAATGATAACAGATTACATGGAATGAAAAAAAAAAAAAAGATGAGAGAAAATTATAGGTACAGTATATTAAAGCACATAGGTAGCTATGATTGATTGCAATGACAGCTTAAAATGGTAGTTGACAACAAATTGGTAGGCACAATACAGCAGAAACAATATAAGATTGATTGCAATGACAGCTTGAATGGTAGTTGACAAAAATTGGTAGTCACAATACAGCATATGGCTAGCACATAAAAGAAGACAGCAATGAACACAATGATAAGGTTGTTTGATATTACATAAAAATTAGGAGATTGGGTACCACTAGGTACAGAGCAAATTTAAAGCTCAGTGTAGGAAACTAAATAGATGAAGTTAGGTACTTTTTGGTTTTGCTTTTAAATAAGGCAAAAGTTTTACAGTTTTTCAATTCACTAGGGAGTGAGTTCCATAGACTAGGTCCCTTAATTTGCATAGAGTGTTTACACAGATTAAGTTTGACCCTGGGGATATCAAAGAGATATTTATTTCTGGTGTGGTGATAATGGGTCCTATTACATCTGTCCAGGGAGAGTTTCAGAGCATGGTTTGCATTTAAGAACAGGGTTTTGTAAATGTAGTTGACACAAGAGAATGTGTGGAGGGAGTTAATATTTAGCAAGTTTAGAGATTTAAACAAGGGAGCTGAGTGTTGTCTGAAAGCAGAGTTAGTTATTATTCTGATAGCAGATTTTTGCTGTGTGATGATGGGCTTAAAGTGGTTTGCAGTGGTAGACCCCCATGCACAGATACCATAATTAAGATAGGGGTAGATTAGTGCATAATATAGTGAGAGGAGAGCAGAGTTAGGAACATATTATCTGATTTTGGAGAGTATACCAACTGTCTTAGAGACTTTCTTAGTTATGTGTTGAATGTGGGTGCTGAAATTGAGTCTCTTGTCTAGGAATAGGCCAAGAAACTTGCCATCATTTTTATTACTGATGTTAATGTTGTCTATCTGTAGCTGAATTGCATTTGATGATTTGCTTCCAAATAAGATGTAGTAAGTCTTTTTGATGTTTAATGTTAGTTTGTTCGTTGACATCCATAAGTGGACTTTTTTTAATTCATTATTCACAACATTATTTAGTGTATGTGGGTTGAGGTTTGAGTAGATAAGGGTAGTATCGTCAGCAAACAATATAGGTTTGAGAATATTAGAGACATTAGGCAGATCGTTTATATATATAAGAAATAGAAGAGGTCCTAAGATGCTGCCCTGTGGCACTCCAACGGTAATTGGTAGAGTGGAAGAAGTTGTATCATTGATGGTTACATATTGGTGTCTGTCACTAAGATAGGATCGGATGTAGTCAAGGGCAAGGCCTCAGATTCCATAATGCTGGAGTTTAAATAAGAGGTAGTTGTGATTAACAGTATCAAAGGCTTTTCTTAGGTCAATGAAGAGTCCAATCGGAAACTCATTTTTGTCAAGGGCTGAGTAGATAATGTCAAGGAGACTAATGATTGCATCATTGGTGCTCTTTTGGGACCGGAAGCCAAACTGGCAGGGGCTGAGTATGTCGAATTTTACGAGGTAGGAATAGAGCTGTTTGTAAATAATTTTTTCAAATATTTTTGATAGAATGGGTAGATTTGATATTGGTCTATAATTGTTTATGTCCGCCGGATTGCCTCCTTTATGGACTGGCGTTACTCTTGCTTTTTTGAGGATATCAGGGAAGGTGTGATACTCTATAGATTTGTTGAACAGTAGTGCTATGGGTGGGGCAAGGGCATGGGAGGCTCTCTTGTACACAATGGACGGAATTTCACTGGTGTTCCCTGCCTTGGTTTTTAGAGAGTGTATGATGGACACAACATCTGCCGGGCTGATTGGTGAAAGGAGAAGAGAGTTTGGATAGCTGCCTGAGAGATATGTGTTAATATGTGTCTGAGTCTGTGGGATTTTACTGGCAAGATTAGCACCAACCGATGAAAAGAAACTATTAAATTCATTTGCCATTTCTAAATCAGTTGACGGTATATCCCCATCCTTGTAGAGTTTTATTTGGTTATGTGAGTGTTGTTTAGTTCCTAGGATACTAGAGATAGTTTTCCAAGTGTTTTTCATGTTACCTTTTGCTTCATTGAATCTATTCACATAATATGCAAGTTTTGCCTTTCTTATGATACTGGTAAGCATTGATGAGTACCTTTTAGCTACTTCCCTTGAAACTAGGCCAATCCCAACTTTCTTTTCATATTCATGTTTCTTGTTGATTGAGTTGAGAATGCCATTTGTGAGCCATGGATTGTTTAATCTTTTGTCAGTTATTTGCTTTGTAAGAAGGGGACAATGAAGGTTGTAGAGGCTTAGAGTTTTGGAGAGGAAGAGGTTAGCTAATGAATTTATATCATGGGTATTATTGAATTCAGAATCCCAGTTAATATTGTGAAGTGCCTCTGTAAGATTGTCTAAAGCTGATTCACTGTGTAGCCTAAATGAAAATTTCTTGCTTTTTGGTGGTGTTATGTCCATGTTCGCTATGAGAAAGGTAGGATAGTGGTCAGTTGTTCTGTCGTAGATTATACCAGATACAAGGGGAGCTGTTATGTTTGTCCATATGTGGTCCAAGGTAGTGGCTGATGTTTGAGTGACTCGGGTAGGTTTGGTGATAGTGGGGATTAGCATACAGGAGTTCATGCTGTTAAGGAAATAGTCAACTTGAGAGCAGTTTTGTTGACCCAGGTCAATATTAAAGTCTCCTCCCAGAATGATGTGGTTTTTGTTGAGATTGTTGTTTATAATAAGATTCCTTAGGTTGTCTGAGAAAGAAGCTATGTTAGTATTAGGAAATCTATAGATGGCTCCAATAGTCAAAGAGGATTTAAGGGATTTAATTGTAAACTGAGCAAAAGTATATTCGCAGTAGTCATCTCTGTCACTAATAACACTGTTGCAGATAAATGTATCTCGGTAATATATAGCTGTGCCACCACCTTTTTTATTAGGCCTACAGTTATGAATGGCTTTATAACCAGCTAAGTTGTAGAGTTGGGTATAGTCTTTATTTAGCCAAGTTTCTGTTAAAATAATGAACGATAGGTTAGTACCTAGTGCTGTGAGTAGTGCATTTAAATCGTCAAAATGTTTACCAAGTGATCTAACATTTTGGTTATAAACTGATAGATAGGTGCTATTTTGGAGTTTGTTTTAGCCTGGTGTGCTGTGAAATACTTACAATAATGATGATCAATGTGCTGGTTGGTATAGATATGAGACAGAAGATTTTGATCAGGATCAATATCAGTGTGCATAGAGATGCAGAGGGATCACGATACAAGATACACGATAAAGCAAAACACAAGAATAAGAGCAGATACAATAAAATAGTAACAATTTAGAAGTAAAATAAAGATCCAATAGATAGCCAGGGAGGACACAGAAGTTACATAAAATAAAACACAAAAAATCAGTAGAGACTGACAATATAAATGTAAAATAAAAAATAATAAGAAAAATAATAATAATCATAAAAAAATGATCTTGAAGATAATTAGCTTAGTAATGGTTAATTAACAGGGTAATAAAAAGCCCTAGGTTTAGTGACAAGGGGATTAACTAAGAACAAATAATTAAGAGTATAAAACAGGCAAAGATGACAAACAAAAAATAAAGTAAAAATTAAAATAAAAATAAAAATAAACACCTTTGTAAAGGAAAGGCAGAGCTAAAGTACACTTTGGTTGTATGTGAGACTACAAATTATGTTCTGGTTATTCAGCTGATATCCCACAGTCATCCAGGAAAGAAGTGAGGTGTGCCTCAGTGGTTATGACATAAGTTTTTCCAGAGTCAGTCTTCCTAGCTATTATTTTACCATCGCGCACAAAACAATGTTTAATAGCAGTGGATCTATTGCGAATTCCACGTAGTTTAAATAAGAGATTTTGTCTGAATCTGGTAAGACATTCGTTCACATAAACCTTGGATTTCCTAGCGACTGCAGCAGTGATAAGGTCTGACTTGCGGGAGCAGCTATCCAACTTCACGCGTATCCTTCTGTTGTTTGCACCAGATGATTTGGTACCCACTCTATAAGCTGACTTAATGTCTCTTGCTTCGATTGAATAATTCAACTTAGTACGCAATTCCTGGATCACGATGGCAGTACAGTCTTCTCTGTCAGTTTCATGGGGAAAATCCTGTGATGAGATGATGACAGAATCAAGGAGCTTAAGTTGGTCTGATTCGTCTTGGGTTGCAGTTTGTTGCTGTTGTAGGGAGTTAAAGTGGTTCTCTAACTTTTGTAACATCTCTTCTTGCTTCTTAGAGGTTTCTGCTGGTTTAAAGTTAGTAACCGAGATCCGAAGAGAGCTTAATTCATGTTCGAGGTGGCCGACTCTGGCAGACAGATCTTGGTTAGCCTTGTGCATTGCCAAAGCATCACTCTGAAGCTTCATTATCAGGTCCGACTGCTCTCGGATTATAGACTTTTGGTCATCATGTATTTGAGTCAATAATCTGAGCCATGGATTATCAGCGGGACGCTTAAAGTCAGTACATGGGGAGGCAGCTCGTTTAAGTTGCTCCATATGGTTACATAACTGTTGTAAGGCTCGAGTCAGTGACGACGCTTCAATCAGCTGAGAAGGTTTGTTATTGTTGACGCAGGGAGGGTCGGTACTCCCCCCGGTAGCCCCTAAGGGGGAGACAGCCGCATTATTCCTGTTGCTAGCTTGGCTGGTTGGGTTCATCCTGATAGGTGTGCTATCATTCTTTACGGCCTTGCCGAGCTTAGAATTGTTTAGCATGGTAGCAGCAGAGATGTATACAGCAGATGGGGTAGACTTGTTGATATGGCAGCAGCAAACGTCAGGTTAATAGCTTCCTCCAGGGAGCAACACTAATGAGGTCGAGATGAGGTAGTAGGTTAGGTTTTGTCGAATATTTCGGTCACATTTAGGTCACTGGGTACTTAGCTGCCTTCTGGGGTTGTTACATCATGTTAGGGATGTTGTGGGCTCAAGGAGCAGCTGATAAAGTTGGAGGGGGAGCAGGGTCGTCAGGAGCGGATGAGCGTTCGAGCGTGAGCGTTTGAATTATTTCGAGCGTATGTGTTGCTCGAAATCTTAGCGAAGTATCCAAAATTTGCTTACTGTAGGTAATGCTGCACATGACTGTAAAGCTGCCGCCCAGTTGGATGGGTGTGGAGCACATGACTAAAGCTGCCGCCCAGTTGGATGGGTGTGGAGCACATGACTAAAGCTGCCGTCCAGTTGGGTGGGTGTGCAGCAAGACTAGTAACTGTGTGACTCACCATAGATGTAAAGTGCCTTGTATAGTGACTGTTGTGAGCCTCTTGTTGATCACTTGTGACACAAAGATTATTGATGTGTGTATTTGTGTAGGTGATTAGATATGTATGTGCATGTATATATGTATACGTATATATATATGTACATGTATGTATGAGAGTGTGTACATGTATATATAATATTAATAATTTTGAAACTAGCGTCACAAATTGTTATTTGCTTAGCTAAACGAACTAGAGGGTTCAGTTCCTGGACCGATTATGTGCCTCTGTAATCCTTTACACCACCGCCCACGGGATAGGTATGGGGTGCATAATAAAGAAAGAAATAGAATTGAATTGGTCTGATTAAGACTCTATGGCTATGTAATCTATGTTTTGCTCCACTACTTACTGGTTGAGTATGGGGTGCATAACAAATAATAGCCTCCTTCGGGGGCGCCTTGTTTCTAAACGTGTTAGTCTTAAATCCTTTAATCTCAAATCTTGCTACATTGTACCTCTTAATATATGTTATGTACTCTCCCAACCCAATGTACCTTCTTGTATATAAATAAATAGATTTCAACTGTAAGGGGGTATGGTTTGCATCTTGTTATTCTAATAATGGATAAATAATTCTAATAATGGAAGCGCTAATTATATGAACAAATGCCATGTATTTATTCGGGGACTGGTCAAGTCGTATACTGCAATTTCGGATACCGGGCTAGAAACAACTTCGTTCACTGAGAAGTTTGTACATACAAACCATTCCGTTCGTATATGCGCTGGTTTGTGTTCGCTGTTGTTCTCGTCTGAATAAATACATGGCACTTGTTCATATAATTAGCGCTTCCATTATTAGAATTATTTATCCATTATTAGAATAACAAGGTGCAAACCATATCCCCTTACAGTTGAAATCTATTTATTTATATACAAGAAGGTACATTGGGTTGCGAGAGTACATAACATTTATTAAGAGGTACATTGTAGCAAGATTTGAGATTAAAGGATTTAAGACTAACACGTTTAGAAACAAGGCGCCCCCGAAGGAGGCTATTATTTGTTATGCACCCCATACTCAACCAGTAAGTAGTGGAGCAAAACATAGATTACATGGTCATAAAGTCTTAATCAGACCAATTCAATTCAATTTCTTTCTTTATTATGCACCCCATACCCATCCCGCGGGCGGTGGTGTAAAGGATTACAGAGGCACATAATCGGTTCAGGAACTGAACCCTCTAGTTCGTTTAGCTAAGCAAATAACAATTTGTGACGCTAGTTACAAAATTATTAATATTATATATACATGTACACACTCTCATACATACATGTACATATATATATACGTATACATATATACATACACATACATATCTAATCACCTACACAAATACACACATCAATAATCTTTGTGTCACAAGTGATCAACAAGAGGCTCACAACAGTCACTATAAAAGGCACTTTACATCTATGGTGAGTCACACAGTTACTAGTCTTGCTGCACACCCACCCAACTGGGCGGCAGCTTTACAGTCATGTGCAGCATTACCTACAGTAAGCAAATTTTGGATACTTCGCTAAGATTTCGAGCAGCACATCATTATGAATGAAGTACTTACACATTTCTTGGACACTATTGATGGTGTTATCTCTAAATTCCGCGATTTTTTCACATTCCATTATATAATGACGCAAAGTATGCGAATATTTCTGCTGACAGAGTTTACATTTAGTCAAATCTACATCAGCAGATGTTACAACTCCCAGAGGTACTTGTAGCCGAGCCTAAGCCTAGCAGTGGTAACATCTAGAAGTCTGCTAACATTATTGGATGACCCATAGACGTGCGGTTCTTTTTTGCATAATAGAATGATGATTGATGGAGTAACTGGTGTGAATTTAACTTTGCCTCAAGTCTCCGAAATTTAGTTGATGTTCCTGGGAAACTGCTGCCCTCAGGCTGCTCAAAGGCAGTCCAAGTTGGTAATCAATTCCCTCTTTACGAGCAAAAGTCTTGGCCAACTCATCAGTTCTCAGTGGCTATTTTTACATTATCATTTACAACTAACTTAAGTTAAATAACAACCAGTAAACAGGCTGCTGTTTTCTAATTCTAGTTCAGGCACTTCCTGGGATAAAACGCGAACATTCCTTGAGGAACTGTGAGGTGCTTATCTGTTTTTCCTCGTAACGGTCCCAAAGCTTCCACAAATGTTCCTGTTTCTCTTCATTGCCCTTGCGGCGACTGGACTTTAGCTTTTGATCAGAAACCAGATGGTATTGCAAGGTTACCAGGGACGCCTCACGGTACAGTAAGGGGATTAAAATATATAAAGCCAAGTTGTCCCTCACTGCCCTTTGATTCAGACGCTGGTGCCATCCTTCTATGTCATTGTTGGTCCTCACCAGTCGTCTAAATGCACACCAGTTCCCCAATTTCCACACACTGTTGCACAGCCACGTATTTTTTTATGTAATGAGTTAATTGTGTCGTTAAGGGTGGACTGCTAGCCGACTTTTCTGATTCAGCAAACGCCTTACAGTTATGTAGTACATACGTACCACATAAGTACGTGTGTGTTATACACGTACACACACACACACACACCTTGTCAAGCACAAGACGAAGCTTGAAAAAGTTTAATGGTATGCCAATAGGCTACTCCCAGGACTAAGAGGCATGAGTTACGAGGACAGGCTGCGAGAAATGCACCTCATGACACTGGAAGACAGAAGAGTAAGGGGAGACATGATCACTACCTACAAAATTCTCAAAGCAATTGATAGGGTACATAAAGATAAACTGTTTAACACGGGTGGTAGGCGAACAGGGGGACACAGGTGGAAACTTAGTACCCAAATGAGCCACTGGGATGTTAGAAAGAACTTTTTCAGTGTCAGAGTAGTTAATAGATGGAATGCATTAGGCAGTGATGTGGTGGAGGCTGACTCCATACACAGTTTCAAATGCAGATATGATAGAGCCCAGTAGGCTCAGGAATCTGTACATCAGTTGATTGCCAGTTGAGAGGTGGGACCAAAGAGCCAGAGCTCAACCCCCGCAACCACAACTAGGTGAGTATACACACAAACACACACACGCGCACACACACGTACACACACACACGTACACACACACAAACATACACACACTAATGCCTCTATTCACCTTGCAGTAAATAGGAACCTGAAAGTCAGGAAGCTGCTAAAGGCTGCATCTTGGGGATGTGTGTGTGTGTTAGATAAAAAGATATGTTGTTTAGATATGATGGAGGAAAAGAGGCCGAGAGTCGGTACATTAGACAACCGACGCTTAGAAAGGCGGGATCCAAGAGCTAACAGCTAAATCTTGGAAATAATAAATTAAAATATTTAATACACATACATGTTTCACATGAATTTGGCTGAGGGCACACTGAGGGTTGGTGGCCCCGTCGACGGGGCAGGAAGTCGGCGGTTGATCAAAGGCCTCCCACATCCTCCACATACCTGAGGATTATTCCGGCTAAATTTTAAACGGAAGTAATGTCTTGCTATTTACGGCTTCATCGGGTGGGTGGGTCCGTGGGTTTATTATACTATGAGTAAAAACAATCGCCTGTTCTCAATTTTATATTGCCACTTGTAGAGCTAGAAGCTGTTGCCTCTTATGTGCGTTGCACAAGGGGATTAATATCTTTGAATATTTCCAGTATTTTTTAAGGTATCGCTTAAATACCGAAGATACTGCTATTGGACACCGCTTAATTGACAATGTCTCAACAACGCAGGCTGAAGATGTGCGTGGCTCCTGCTATAGCAATGATGCTCATTTGCTTTTCAATGATGCGCCTTAGTTGTCCCCTCTCTAACTTACCGTTCTAAATACCCCTTCTCCATCTTTCGCAAACATTCCCCCCTCATACATCTCCCCCCTTTCCTCCTGTCCATCTTTGTCCCCCTGTCCCTCACTTTGTCCCCTTGCCCACATTTTCTGTCCTCTGTCCTCGATCTCTTTCCCCCTGTCCCCATGTCCCCCCTTTCCATCTCTCTGTCCCCCTGTCCCTCTCTATCCCATTGTCCCTCTCTCTGTTCCCCTGTCTCTCTCTGTCCCCCTGTTCCTCTCTGTCCTCCTGTTCCTCTCTCTGTCCCCCTGTCACTCTCTGTCCCCCTGTTCCTCTATGTCCCCCTGTCCCTCTCTATCCCATTGTCCCTCTCTCTGTTCCCCTGTCCATCTCTGTCCCCCTGTCCTTCTCTCTGTCCCCTGTACCTCTCTGTCCCCCTGCCCACTCTTTCTGTCCGCTGTCCTTCATCTGTCCTCCTCCCTTTCCTCCAGGCCCCCTATCCATCTCTGCCCCCTTGTCCTGTCTCTGTTCCCCTGTCCCTATCTCTGCCCCCTGCCCCTCTCTCTGTCCCCCTGTCCGCCCTTTCTGCCCCCCTGTTCCTGTCTTTCTCTGTCTGTCCCTGTCCCTCCCTCTGTGCCCCTGCCCACTCTTTCTATCCCCTGTCTCTCCTCTGTCCCCTCTCTCTTGGTCTCCTGCCCCCCTCTCCTCCCTCTGTCCCCCGGTCTCCCTCTCTGACCCTGTCCCTCTCCCTCTGTCTCTGTCCCTGTCTCCCTCTCTGTCCCACTGCCCCCCCCCCCTCTGTTCCCCCGTCCCTCCTCTGGCCCTGTTCGTCTGTCCCTGTACCTCTGTCTCTGCCTCTCCTCGTTTCTGCCATTCTCTGTGTCAGCCTATCTCTCTGTCTCTTTCCTCGCTCTATCTCTGTCATTCTCTCACTGACTTTGCATATCCTTATCTATCCGTCTCTGTGTCTAACATTCTCTCCCTGACTCTGTCTATATCTATTTCTCTGTCTCGGTCTTCATCTCTTTCTCTCCTCTCTCTCTCCTTACATACATACATTTATTTAACACATGTGGTACACGCACAAGGGGACACAGGTGGAAGCTGAGTACCCAAATGAGCCAGAGAGATTATAGAAAGAACTTTTCAGTGTCAGAGTAGTTAATAAATGGAATGCATTAGGCAGTAATGTGGTGGAGGCTGACTCCATACACAGGTTCAAATGTAGATATGACAGAGCCCAGTAGGCTCAGGAATCTGTGCATCAGTTGATTGACGGTTGAGAGGCGGGACCAAAGAGCCAAAGTTCAACCCTCGCAACCACAACTAGGTTAGTACATACATACATACATACGATATAAAACAGTGGAGGATTCCCAGGTAGAACAATCAACCACAATGCCCATTACCCCTTTACCCTGTTGTCCTTAACTACACAACTATACAAGAGTCATTAACACGTGTAATGGCTGATCCCCCATCACGATAGCATGAAGACCAATTGCCTGACCCGCAGTCCGTCTTGCTCCTCAAATAATTTTCGGGTTAACATGAAAACGTCTCTCGAGTTTATCTCTCTAATGTTGTTTTCCCATCTTTCATTTTATCAGCTTAGTTCCTTTATTATGCCCCAATTACTCATCCATTGAGCGGTAGTTAAACTGAACCCAAATTTAAAAAAAGTTCCTTTTGCTAAGCAAGCTACAGTCTTGATAAGTCAGATATATTGTTTGTTAACACATTTCTCAACAATAAACAATCAGTTTTATCAAGCTAACATATCCTAACACAACGAGTGAGAGTATTAACTGGTCTAATTATTTTATTAGACCAGTATATATTATTAGATTATACTGGTATAATTATATATATATATATATATATATATATATATATATATATATATATATATATATATATATATATATATATATGTATATATATACATATATATATATATATATATATATATATATATATATATATATATATATATATATATATATATATATATATATATATTTATACCTACTGAACCGTGACTCTGTTAGCTTTGCCGGCCGACCAGACGGAATCACACTGCGTCCGTGGAAGGGTGGCAGGCAGTTAGCATGGGACTATACTTGCGTATCCACCCTGGCAACGACATACATCACCCTCTCTGCCGGCACGGCAGAAGCCGCAGCGACACACAGAGAAAAACAAAAGTCAGTCAAGTACAGGCAATTAGATCAAAGGTACAATTTCGTTCCAATAGGGTCTGAGACCCTAGGCCCATGGGGTGAGAGTGCAAGAAGGTTTCTTAAGGATCTTGGTTCCAAGCTCATTGACACCACAAGAGACCCTAGAGCAGCAAGTTTTCTCTTTCAGCGCCTCAGTGTCGCGATCCAGAGGGGAAATGCCCGCTGCATCCTCGGTTCCTGCACGGCGTCGGAGGAGTTCGAGGAAATCTACAGCCTCTAGGAAGCGAACTTTTTCTTGTGTCCTCTTAATGTTCATTTTTTGTATAAAATCAGATATGTAACTGTATAACCTTGCATAATAAAGTGTACATCATAATAAAAAAAAAAAGGGGGTGGTAGGAGAAGTGAACACTCTTTCGTATTCAGAGTTAAATGTCAAGTTTTTCCCTGAGTGCTCTGTGTTCCCTTCTCTGAGGCTGTGGGTCCCTATAATTACACCAGTGGTGGTACCCCCCTATATATATATATATATATATATATATATATATATATATATATATATATATATATATATATATATATATATATATATATATAAATATATATATATATATATATATATATATATATATATATATATATATATATATATATATATATATATATATATATATATATGTATGTATGAGTGTGTGTGTACATGTGTATACAACATTAATAATTTTGTAACTAGCGTCAAACATTGTTATTTGCTTAGCTAAACGAACTAGAGGGTTCAGTTCCTGACCCGATTATGTGCCTCTGTAATCCTTTACACCACGGCCCACGGGATGGGTATGGGGTGCATAATAAAGAAAGAAATAGAAGGAATTGAAATTGCATAATACGGTTATTGACATTCAATAATAGTAAGATAAAGCAATGAGGACCAAATGGGAGACCAGTGATCAGATGAATATTACAGACTCAAGGGTAGCCTTCTCTTCTTGTATATAAATGAAAAAATAAATTCGTTTGTTTAATTCTAATGCTTGTAGGTGAGAACAATTGTGAACGCCAGCTAGCGCACAAGTACATGAGCGCCCAAAATACTTTTACACAAAAGACATGTACAGACAGGCGTGTGGCTTCTGACTTCTTTTTTATTGATTAATATTAAATATTAGGCGCTTACCTATAATAGTTATCATTTTATACAAGTATAACTCACACATAATAAATATAAAAGGAGTTTATCCAAAAACTGACAGAAGTGTTGTGTTTTGTGCGTTGTATCGTGTTTGTGGGCATTCGGGTGTGTTGTGTTTACGCTGGCGGGCGGCGTCCTTACCAACTCCGGATTATGTCTATTACATCACTAAACTTCATTTAATAACTATATGCCTGTTAAATAGAAGATTTTAATTGTTAATAGCATTATATTGTCGTTTTAATGTGGCACACGTACACATATGCGAAACATCGAAAGCTGGTGTCCGAAGTGGTAAAAATATTAGTGTGCGATGTTGTCAATGTACGGAGTGTCTTGTATCCATTTATTCAGACGAGAACAACAGCGAACACAAACCAGCGCATATACGAACGCAATGGTTTGTATGTACAAACTTCTCAGTGAACGAAGTTGTTTCTAGCCCGGTATCCGAAATTGCAGTAGACGACTTGACCAGTCCCCGTAAAGGATTGCATTCACCATGAGAGCAATGTTTCCTTCAGAAAGTATATAAACGTGTACCATTATATTTTAATAAATAAATTGCAAGCATATTCTTTAATTTGAAAAATGAGGAAAACACAAGAGTTAAATGTAGAAACCCACTTACAAACAAAAATAAGAAGTAGGAAAAATAAAGTGTGACACCAGAAAGAACACTGGAACGCCTAGATGAGCGTCGTCGCCAACTCTCCATTATCACAACACGGGACGGTGAGTGTCCAGACATGAATATTAATAATAATAATAATAATTTTTATTTAGGCAAAGGTACATACATAAAGAGATTTTACAAAGTTTGTTGGCACCGCCAGCGTTTCCCGCCGATGAGCATAAAACCTTCCCACAAACTGCACCTATCATAAAGAAGAAGCCCACCATTGACCGCCAAGTGCTCACATCAAGTCTAATTCTACAACAGCCTAAGAAATAACACTCAAGCCTTGCCTAAGCCTCAACATTGACGTCCCACCGTGAGGCGTCAGCCAGCATCACCACTCATGCAGTCATCAGAGGAAAAAACCTTCCCACAAACTGCACCTATCATAAAGAAGATGAAGACTCACCAGTGTCCAGAGTGTGGGAAGGTATTTACTCATCTTGGAAATATGAAGAGTCACATGTTAGTGCATTCGGGTGAAAAACCTCATAAGTGTCCAGAGTGTGGGAAGAAGTTCAGTCTGCTTGGACATATAAAGACCCACATGTTAGTGCATTCGGGTGAAAAACCTCATAAGTGTCCAGAGTGTGGGAAGAAGTTCAGTTTGCTTGGGAATATGAAGTCTCACATGTTAGTGCATTCGGGTGAAAAACCTCATAAGTGTCCAGAGTGCGGGAAGAAGTTCAGTCAGCTTGGGAATATGAAGTCTCACATGTTAGTGCATTCCGGTGAAAAACCTCATAAGTGTCCAGAGTGTGGGAAGAAGTTCAGTCAGCTTGGGAATATGAAGAAACACATGTTAATGCATTCGTGTGAAAAACTTCAGTGTCCAAAGTGTGGGAAGAGGTTCAATCAGCTTGGACATATGAAGACTCACATGTTAGTGCATTTGGGTGAAAAACTTCATACGTGTCCAGAGTGTGGGAAGAGGTTCAGGAATCTTGAAAATATGAAGAAACACATGTTAATGCAATCATGTGAAAAACCTCATAAGTGTCCAGAGTGTGGGAAGAGGTTCAATCAGCTTGGACATATGAAGAATCACATGTTTGTGCATTCGGGTGAAAAACCTCATAAGTGTCCAGAGTGTGGGAAGAGGTTCAGTCGGCATGGAAATATGAAGTCTCACATGTTAGTGCATTCGAGTGAAAAACCTCGTAAGTGTCCAGAGTGTGGGAAGGTATTCGCTCGTCTTCGAAATATGAAGACTCACATGTTAGTGCATTCGGGTGAAAAACCTCATAACTGTCCAGAGTGTGAGAAGAGGTTCAGACACCTTGGCAGCATGATGACTCACAGGATGATGCACATTGATAAAAGACCTTTTGAGTGTGATGAGTGTGGCAAAAGGTTTAGAGATCGTAAATCTATAATACGTCACATGTTAGTACATACCGAAGAATGGCCTTTCGAGTGTGATAAATGTGGCAGGTTATTTAAGTCACGTGAAAATATAAAAGCACACATGTTAGTGCATTTGAATGATAAACCTTCATGAGTGTCCAGAGTTTTGGAAGAGTTTCGGTCATCTTTGTAGTATGAAAACTCACAAGACGGTGCATTTGGGTGATAGGTTAAACATTTTGAGTGTGAGAGATAAATCAGAAAATGTTTTAAGTATAATGTAAAATAAAGCACATATTAGTTCATTAACTTATAATACCATTTTCCAATTTTAAAATTGTTGGAAATGGTAAACTTTATCAGGAAAATATCTTGCACCCACTATGGCTTCAACCATTATTTTATTATATATTTTTATACTGTTTTAGCTTACCCAATTCCATATACTGTATTCAAAAACATGGTGTTGCTACTTCACATTAACTTGTTTCTCACTCTCCAACCCCTGCCCTATTTTCCTTTTTGTTGTCATGATAGTGTATGTACAACTGGTACCAATTGTCTTCTTTGATATCTGTGTACCTCATAGCTTCCGTTCCATTTTCTTCTCTGCCACAGAAGAAACGTGGCAATGTTCCACAGCCACAGTGCTGGCATTGGCAGTGCCATCACTGCCACCACATTTGAAGGCTTGAAAGCAAGCCAAAAGCAATCTAGTTGATTGTTAACTTTTAACTGTGGTTTTATATATATATATACTATTGTACTATTTTTATGAAATATTAAAATAATTTTTGTTATTTTGCTTAATGACTGAGATATATAAATCATTAACAAATATATATTAGACTGGAATTTATTTCAGCTAAACCTCTTCATTTATATTTGCATCAGATATTTTTAGTAGTCTGGCCTATCTACAGTAGTTATAGTGATCTAACCCTTGCATTATTGTGTGCATTAAGATAGATTCTGATAAAAGACTAACCTTAGTTGGGTAATCATATTAGCCTGACTGGCATTTATAATTTTCTGAGTTGGAAATATATATTACCCTAGCACAATGATGTATAGTAATATATATTACTCAGCTTTTAAATAATATTTGCCAGACTGAGGTATTTATGTTTAGCAGGTATATTATCCTGACTCTGGTAATTATATTATCCTGACTGGCAATTATATTATCATGCCTGGCAATTGTATTAATCAGACTGGCAATTACTGGGTATATTACATGTATCCAGATTGATAATTACATTAACTTGACTATCATTTATACTATCCTGACTGTGAATTATGTGTGCATGACTCCGGCAATTATATTAGCCTGAATCTGACAATTATAATAGCCTGATTGACAACTATAATATCTTAACCTTCAATAATATTATACTGATTTGCAATTATATTACACATATCCTGACTGATAATTGTATTAACTTGGCTGGCAATTATATTATCCTGACTCAATTAAATGAGTCTGACTAGCAATTATATTAGCCTGACATTGGCAGTTACATTAGCGTGCTGGTAAATATATTATCCTGAATGACAATAATATTATCCTGACACAAATATATTAGAATACTGGCAATTATATTATCTTATCGGACAATAATATTAGCCTGACTGCCACTTGTATTAACCTATTTTATAAAGTGGCATTTTTCATTTATAGTATATTACCATGACTATAATTTATGATACTTTTTGGAGTATTTTGTTGAATATAGTTAGCCTAGGCTTAATTACTGCTAGTATTTACATCAGTTGTCTATATTTCCATTATTCTCAATATCTTTGATTAATAAGTATTTCTAACTATAAATTACAGTGTAATGATTTTTAATTTGTAGATATAAGCCTAAATTTAGTCATTGCATAATTGGTATGTATGATTATTATAGGCCTGTTTTACCAGGTATAGGAGTAGCCTTTATGGCAGGGGTGGCCAAACTTGCTTACTGTAAGAGCTGCAAATGATAAACCTCAGATGTTTGAGAGCTGCAGGAGAACCATTTGAGAGTCACAGCTTCCTTACTGAATAATGTCAACAGTGTCTGCTGGCAATTTATTTATGATTTTAACTCATTTAACTTATTTTTCCTTAAGTCTGATTTAGGTGGATAATCATACGAAAAGTTTTTGTGATTAGGTTTATACTGGCGTTTAAAGTTCCTGGCTTTGTAATGACTGAGTAGCACTTGGCAAACAAGGCACAAAGGTTTACCTTCTTTAACTGTGAATGCAAACTTTGTTCCACAAGTATCGGAACTATTTATATAGTCATGCATTTCTTGCCCTGGATTCAGGTAGAAACTTCTAGAATATTCACATTCTCAATAATTTTTTACTAGCTGAATAATTAAATGTCAAAGAGCTGCGGTTTTTGCCACCCTGTGGCCAAACCACGGCTTGCAATTTGACATCTAGGCATATAGATTACTGTTATGATTGACAGTTTAGGTTCTTGTTGTATTGATGGATGTGAATGATGTGTAGTTAGTATTTGCTTAAGAGCAATCATTGGCCCATATTATTTATAGATAGAATATGGTGTAATACTTGACTTTTACCTATTACTGTAATTATATTATATAGACCTGGACGATTGTTTCAACATAAAAGGTCACTGTCCACTCTCAGTAACAAGAAGTGTTATAGAACTTACTTGACAATTATCTCAACATACAAAGTAACTGTTCACTCACAGTAACTATATGTTATAGAACTTGCAGGAAACACTGTACATGTTAGTGACCTTACAAGAATGTAAAAATACCAGTCGTATGTAATCTCACCAACCCCATTGTACTTGTTTGTGAATAAATTATTATTATTAATACCCCCTCCCCGCTCAGCTCGTTGTCGCCGTGTGGGGGCTTAGTGGACGGCTGCCGGAGTGTGATGCTCCTTGGGACAGTCCTCTGTCCTTTTCTAGCCTTGTGCTCCTGCTGCCGTCCTCTCCAATTCTGCTGGGCATCTTTTCCTTTTCCTTCTGTTTCGTTTTTCTCCCCCCTCTTCTCCTATCTGCTTGCCGTTTCCTGCCGACCTATTGCTCGTTCTGGTTCTTCCCTTGGACTTCTTCTATTTTGACACCTGGGTGCTTGAGGAGGCATATTCTTGCACCCGTAGAACTGTAGTACCCGACGTCGAGAGCGAGGGGAACCTTTTATTGTCAATCCCCCTTTCGTCACTGAACTCGATATCGACGGACTGTCGGTTTCTTAAGGTGGCGTTTGTGGGGCGTATACTCACGACGCACCCCTAGGAGGCCCCGGCAAGATCGGCGATAGCTTCTTGTTGAGTGTCCTGCCTCTAATTGTGGCTCCATGGTGGGTGTGGGGGCACATTCGTGAATGAATTCTTCTTTTCGTCATGATGATAACCCCTGTTTCGGCTGCTTCTGGTGTACCTTCTCAGGCTCGTGGGGTGGGCGACCAAGCCCCCGAGTCGGTCCGTATTGGAAGACCGGGCTCTGTAGCCTCCGCTGCATTGGGCCCCGACCTTGCTCCTCCTTTGGCCTCTCTGACTCCTTCCCCTGGCTCCCCTCCCTCCTCTGTGGTTGGGTCGAGCTCCAAGCCCTCAGTGGTGACTACCTCGTCCCCTGGCGCGGCTCCTTCTCTAGTTGTAACTACTGCACCTTTTAACCCCTCTCTGGGGGTTCTCACCGCCGTCCTCTTCACGGCCGCCCTCGCTCGATTCCTTCCAGTTCTGCTACCTATCAAGCCTTGTTTGGTCCCGCGTCGTGGGCCAAATATTTTGATCTCCTCCCTCTTGATTCTGTGCCTCCTGACGATTTCTCCCTCCATCGACATCTCATTGATTCCGTGGATGCCTCCATTACTTTCAACCCCACTCGTCTCGGTACGCGTGTAGTTGCTGCTCCTTCTCAGGATGCTGCTTCCCGCTTGGCTGCCTTATCCTGCCTTGGCGAGACCCCTGTTCGGGTCTCGAAGAACGCTCAGTTGAATGCCAGTATTGGCACTATTTTGCTCCCGCTCCATGTTGCGACCGGTGTTCGGGACCTGCGCGACTGCCACGACGATATTCGACATATCCTTGCTGCCCAGGGCCATTCTATTCTCCAGGTGGACACGTTTACTCGTCCCCCTCGTGGTAGTCGCCGTCAACCCCTCCGGGTTGTGAAGATTACCTTTGATGGTAGGACCCTTCCACCCTCTGTCATTCTTGCTGGTGCAAGGTGCTCTGTCCAGGAGTACATTCTTTCTCCTCGGCTCTGCAACAAGTGCTGGAGGTTTGGGCATGGTGCCCTCCGCTGCTCCGGGACTGTCTCTGTCCTTTGTGTGGTGGCGAAGGTCACTCTAAGTCGGAGTGCACTTCTCCCCAGGCTCGTTGCCTCAACTGCGGTGAGGCCCATCCTACCTTCTCCCGTGTGTGTGTCCATTACAAGCTTGAGGCAGCCGTCCTCAACTTGAAGCACCGGGAGCGTTTATCTTTTCCTGAGGCGAGACGCCAGGTTCGCCGGCTCCCGCCTTATGCTAATATCTCTTATGCTCGCGTGTTGCGCTCTTCCTATCCTCGTCCTTCCCGCCTTCCTCAGACTCACAACCGTTTCCGGGCCTTGGACCTTGATGCGCCCACTGTCCCCTCCTCTGTTCCTTTGGGTTCTCTCCCGAAGGATCCTCCTCCTGGTCCTCTGTCCGGGGTTCCCCTTCCTTCTACCCGGTCTGTCGTGTCTCCTGTGTCTTCTTCCTCGTCCCCCTCCGATCCTCCTTCCCATCCTCTTCCTCCATCTATCGGCTCCCCCCACCACCTGTCGGTGCGGGCGGATGTCCATCGCTCTCCTAGCGGCCGTCGTGTGTGCTCTCGTTCGGCTTCTCCTGTTGAGACACTGGAATCCGTTGCCCGGTACGCAGTTGCTGGGACACCGGTCTCTTTAAGTCAGAAGCGTAAGCCTGGCTCCTCTTCCTCTTCCCCGGCGGGTAAGAAGGCTTCATTTTCTTCCTCAGCTCCTACGTCTGGTTCTGTTGCTCCTTCCCCTCCCGTTTCAGTGATTGCGCCCCCTGTTCCTGCTATGGAGGTTTCTTTGGCCCCTGCTTCCCTTTCGGTTGCTGCTCTTGCTGGGGTGCGCTCCCTTCTTTCTACTCCCCCCTCTTCCTGCTGCTGTCCTTGACTGCTCCTCTCCGTTGTCTCCTCCTCTTCCTCCTCCTCCTCCGGACCCCGCCTGCCCACCTCTGATCTGTTCTCCCGTTTCCTTCCCTCCGTCTTTGCTCAGTTTACCCATGCCCCCTAACCCTGACTTTGCTGACCCTGCTCCCGACCCTGATATTCTTTAACGTGCTCTGTTGCTCTTTCGCTTTGGTTTCTTACTTGTTCTCTGGTTTTGTCCTTTCTCTTCTCGTCGTTGTCCATTCTTCAATGGAACGTTTGAGGTTATTACGCCAATTTCCTCGAACTCCAACTTCTGATTTCACGGTTTTCGCCCCTTTGTGTCTGTCTCCAGGAGCCAATGCTTGGTGCTCGTCCTGGTCGTTTTCGTGGCTATTCCTTTCTCTCTCCCCCCCCCCCAGCCATTGCTGGGGCTTCTAATTCTTCTGCTCTCTTGATTCGTGCTGATGTTCCCTTTGTTCCTTTACTTTTTCCTTCGCCTCTCCATTGTTCTGCTGCTCGTATCTTTGTGGGGAAATGGTACACAGTTTGTTCCATTTATCTCCCCCCGAGTGTCCCGCTCTCTCTTCCTGATTTGAAACACCTCCTAGACTCCTTGCCGGAGCCTGTGCTCCTGCTGGGTGACTTCAATTGTCATCATTCCCTTTGGGGTGACGTTCTGACGAATACACGGGGTCGCCTCCTTGAGCCGTTTCTCCACTCTTCTTTCCTGTCTCTTCTGAATTCTGGTGAGTCCACTCATTTGGACTCTCCGACTCGCACCCTTTCTTGTCTTGATCTTTCTCTCTGCTCTTCTTCTCTTTACTTAGATTTCACGTGGCAGGTTCTTGATGACCTCCATGGAAGTGATCATTTCCCCATCCTTGTTTCCTTTTTCTCTTTTCGCCCTTCCCTCTCTTTCCCTAGGTGGTAGTTTGCTAAGGCAGACTGGACCCTATTTACCCTCAGTGCTGCTCTCTCTGACCTCTCCCTTCTGCCTCTCTCTCGCGCTCTCCTCCTTTTTCATGACACTGTCTTCAACGCTGCCCTCCGCTCTATTCCTCGCTCTTCCTCTCGGGGTCCGCGGAAGTGCATTCCCTGGTGGAATGCGGACTGTGCTCGGGCTGTCCGCTGTAAGCGTGCAGCCTGGAAGAGGCACCGCCGTAGGCAGACGACCGATTCTTTTCTTTTCTTTCGGAAAGCGAGTGCAGTGGCCCGTAGGGCCATCCGTACGGCTAAACGTGAATGTTGGGCATCTTATGTCTCAACAATTACGTCCGAAACCCCTCTGGCCCAGATCTGGAAGCGTATCCGCAAGATAGCGGGTAAGTTCGTTCCCGATGTTTCACCGGTCCTTCACCTCCATGATACTCTTGTGGCGGACCCGTTGCAGGTCGCTTCCGAACTGGGTTCCCACTTTTCTTCTATTAGCTCTGGTCTTCATCTTCCCCAATCTTTCCTTCTTCGTAAACCTGTCCTTGAGTCTCGTCCTTTAGATTTCTGCACTCATCTTCAGCTTCCCTATAATGATCCCTTCTCTCTCTCTGAACTTCGTTCTGCCCTGGCCCTCTGCGGTTCTACGGCGGCGGGCTCCGATGGTATTCATTATGAGATGCTTCGCCATCTCCCTCCAAGCACGTCTCAGTATTTACTGAGTCTGTATAATCGGATCTGGGAGTCGTCGTCAGTCCCTGAGGACTGGCTCGATGCCGTTGTCCTCCCTGTTCGCAAACCGGGGTCTCTGGGTACTTCCCCTAAGGACTTTCGCCCTATTGCTCTCACAAGTTGTGTCTGCAAACTCTTTGAACGTATGGTTTTCGTTCGTCTGATGTGGTTCCTGGAACACCATCACCTCCTCTCCCCTTCTCAATTTGGTTTCCGCAAGTGCCGCAGCACGACGGATGTCCTGGTGAACTTGGAGGTCTATATTCGTACTGCTTTTGCTGCGAAGACCTCCGTTGTTGCCGTCCTTTTTGACCTGGAAAAGGCTTACGACACCACTTGGCGTTATCATATCCTATCTCAACTTCATTCTTTTGGCCTTCATGGTCATCTCCCTCTCTTTCTCCGCAGCTTCCTCTCTCGTCGTTCCTTTCGGGTGCGCCTTGGTACCGCTCTCTCTCCCTCTTTTCAGCAATACGAAGGTGTGCCCCAGAGTAGTGTTCTGAGCACTACTCTTTTTCTGGTTGCCCTCAATGGTCTTCTTTCCTCTCTTCCTTCTGGTGTCTTCTCCGCTCTCTATGTCGATGATCTTACCCTTTGTTGTCAGGGTGATGATTCGCCTCTTCTTCTACGCCGGCTTCAACTTGCAATTGATGCCGTGTCGTCTTGGGCCACAGATCATGGCTTCAAGTTCTCTACTTCTAAGACTTGTGCCATGACTTTTACGCGGAAACGGGTTGTTCTTCGTCCCTCTTTGTCACTTTATGGTTATCCCCTTGAATACAAAGATTCCGTGAAGCTTTTGGGGTTATTCCTTGACACTCGTTTGTCTTGGTCTCCCCATATCTCTTATCTCCGTGTTGAGTGCTCTAAGGCCCTTACCCTCCTTCGGGTCTTGTCCCATACTTCTTGGGGGGCAGATAGGCGCACTCTCCTTGCTTTACATTCCTCTCTCGTCCTGTCTAAGCTCGATTATGGTTGCCCTGCTTACTCGTCTGCTTCTCCTTCTACTCTTCGCCGTCTTGATGCTTTGCACCATACTGGGTTGCGCCTCAGTTCTGGTGCCTTTCGTTCGACTCCCATCCTTAGCTTGTATGTTGACATTGGCTTCCTGTCTCTCCAGGACCGCCGTGATCGCAACTGTCTTCGCTATCTTGCGCGGTCCTTGCAACATCCTTACTCTCGCCTCTGTCATGCTTTAACTTTTACCCCTCCTGCGGTTCCTGTTTCCTCTTCACCACCTCCCTCTTTCTGTCCGGTTATCTCGCCTACAGGATTCTCTTTCCGTTCGTATTTCTGATGTTTCTCCTCGTGTTGTTCCTTCTTTGCCCCCGTGGAGGGTCCCTCTTCCGCGGTTTTGTACATCCTTGACCCGTATCACTAAAGCTTTTACCCCTCCTACGGTTCTAAAACGCCTTTTCCTCGAGCACTTTTCTTCTCACTCCCGCTCCGTTTCTGTTTTCACCGATGGGTCTAAGTCAGCGGACGGTGTTGGCTACTCTGTTGTTTTTCCTGATCGCACTTATATGTGTCGCTTGCCTCCGGAGACTAGCATCTTTACAGCGGAACTTTATGCTATTCTATATGCTCTTCGTCTCCTGCTTTCTCATTGTCAGTCTTCCTTTGTAGTTGTTGTTGACTCTCGTAGTGCCCTCATGGCTCTCGGGTCCTTTAATCCGGTTCATCCAGTAGTTGTCGAGATCCAGCATTGGCTGTTTTTCGTTCACAGTAAATTTAAGTCGGTTGAGTTTTGTTGGGTTCCCAGCCATATTGGTGTGTCTTTAAATGAGCGTGCGGATGCTGCTGCCAAGGAAGCTGTCCGCTCTTGTCCCATCTCTCGTAAAGGCATTCCGTATTCCGACTTTTACCCGGTTATCCATTCCTCAGTCCTTACCCGTTGGCAGGCTTCTTGGTTGTCTGTTACTGGTAACAAGCTACGTACTCTTAAATGTTGTGTTTCCTCGTGGCCGTCCTCCTTCCACCGTAACCGGAGGTGGGAAACAGCTCTGGCGAGGTTGCGTATTGGCCATACTCGCTTAACCCATGGTCACTTGATGGAGCGCCGCCCTGCCCCTTAGTGTCCTAGTTGCATTGTCCCTCTTACGGTCGAGCATGTCCTTCTTGAATGTCCTGACTTCCAGGACGAGCGTGTGTCTTGCTTTCCGACCGCCCCTCGCGGTCACCTGTCCCTCGATAGAATTCTTGGTGACTCGGATACTTTTGATATCGTTCGCCTTATGCGTTTTTGTTCTCGTATTGGCATCCTTGGTGATATTTAGCGCCCTCTGATTATTTTGCGTATTTGATGGTGCTACATAGCCTTCCCGGTTTGGTGCCTTCTTTTGATAATTACTTACTTACTTACTTGGTCATCATATCTCAACTATATCTGTTGTGATTCATTGTCTAAGACTTAACAATACCAAATTATGAGCAGAGTTGATGGGAAGTTCCTTGGTGTTCACTTTGACAACAAACAAAATTTCCATTGCCATATATAAAATATAACTAAAAAGTTTAGTTATGTACAACTTCCATGGTGTAGTGTTGATCACGCTTGCCTGGCGTTCGTCGATCACTTTGTTCTGGGTAATAATAATAATAATTTATTTGCAAGAAGGTACAATGGGTTGGTGTCATTACATAAAATTGGTATTTTTACATTCATGCAAAGCCACTAGCGTGCATACCATTTCAGGCAGGTCCTTAATCTAACATATCAGGTAAGATGAAAGGGTACATTGTGGCAGTGTAACCTATAGATTTTCAGTGTGAGTTTGAAGCACAAGGTAGGAAACTGTGAGGAGGAAATTAGGTACTTTTTTTTTATACTTTTGAACAGGGCATGGATTGGACAATTTTTTAATTCATCAGGGATTGAGTTCCAAAGACTGGCCCATTTTATTTGCATGGAATGTTTGCACAAGTTTAGTCTGACTCTGGGGATATCAAAAAGATATTTATTTCTGGTGATATTTATTTCATGGGTTCCATTACATCTATCAAGGAAAAGTTTCAGATCAAGACTAGCGTTTAGGAAACCAGGTTTTATACGTGGTTATCTTGAGGTTATCTTGAGATGATTTCGGGGCTTTTTAGTGTCCCCGCGGCCCGGTCCTCGACCAGGCCTCCACCCCCAGGAAGCAGCCCGTGACAGCTGACTAACACCCAGGTACCTATTTTACTGCTAGGTAACAGGGGCATAGGGTGAAAGAAACTCTGCCCATTGTTTCTCGCCGGCGCCTGGGATCGAACCCAGGACCACAGGATCACAAGTCCAGCGTGCTGTCCGCTCGGCCGACCAGCTGGTTTCCAGGAAACCAGGGTTTTTATAAACCAGGTTTTATACGTGTAGATTGCACATGAGAATGTGTGGACTGAGTGTATGTTTAGCATGTTAAGGGACTTAGAGGGGCTGTGTGTTGTCTGAAGACTAGGGTTCGTTACAGTTCTAATAGCAGGTTTTTGCTGAGTGATGATGGGTTTGATCTAATTTGCAGTGGTTGAACCCCATGTACAGATAATGAATGAAAGAAATGGATAGATTATTAGGTAGCATAATGGGAGAAGAGCAGAGAGGAGGAACATAATTTCTGATTTTAGAAAGTATACCGACCGTTTTTGAGACTTTTTTTTAGCTATGTGTTGTATGTGGGTGCTAAAGTTCAGTCCCTTGACTATGTATAGGCCAAGGAACTTCCCATCATTTTTATGGGTAATGTTAACATCGTCTATCTGAAGTTATGCTATTGATGACCACATGTCTGTCACTGAGATAGGAATGTATATAGTCCAAAGAAATATAGTCAACCTCTTAAGAGGTAGAACAGCTTGTTGAAAGAGCCCAAGTGCATGGGGGGAATTGTGTAAAACTCCAGTTTGTGTCTCAGAGAGACTGTGGGATCCGTGTGTGAGCAGTAGCAAACCTGATTGCAATTCATATTACCATGTCGTGGCGCAGTCGATTAAGGCGCATCTGGGATCATCCTGGACATAAGTTCGAACCCCCATCACGGTCGTTGTGGATTTAATCAGTAGTATGTTGTTTTTAATCAGTATTTAATCAGTAGTTTTACAAAGTACAAATAGAGCTGTTTGTAAATAATTTTTTCAAATATTTTTTGAAAGTATTGGTAGATTTGATATTGGTCTGTAATTCTTTTTGTCAGCTATCTTGTCTCCATTATGAGCTGGCATCACTCTTGCTTTCTTAAGGATATCAGGAAAAGTATGATGCTCTAGAAAATTGTTGAATAACAGAGCTATGGGTAGTGCAAGAGCAGGGGCAGTACTTTTATATATATCATGGATTGTATTTAAAAAATGTTCCCAGCTTTGGTGTTAAGTGATTGAATTATGGATATAATGTCTTTCAGGCTGACTGGCAAAAGGAGTAGAGAGTTAGGACAGCTGCTTGTGAGATTTGCAGTAACATGTGTCTGGGTCTCTGGGATTTTTCTGGCATGGTTTGTACCAATTGATTAAGAGAAGCTATTGAATTCAGTTGCAATATCTAAGTCTGTTGCAGGTGTGTAACCATCTTTGGAGAGTTTTATCTGCTTATTATGTGATTGTTGTTTAGACTCTAGGATGTTAGAAATGGCTTTCCATGTAGTACTTTTGATGATTTGTACATTTTGAGAGATGTACTTTTCATATTTCACTACATACAGAAACCACAATAGCGTGATGCATCAAATGAACAAATCCACAAGGGCCGTGACGAGGCCTTTATCCATGCCATAGCTCAGTCGATTAAGGCAGTGTCTGGGATGCTCTCAGATGTAGGTTTGAACCTCGTCATGGCCTTGTGGATTTTTTCATTTTCATATTTCCTTTTGCTTCTTTAAATCTATTCTCATAAATGGAAGCTTTGGCTCTTCATATTATATTGGTGAGCATTGATGAGTATCTCTTAACTTCTTTTGTAATTAGGCCAATTCTATGTTTTGTTTCATATTCGTGTTTCTTGTTAATTGCTTTAAGTATGCCACTTGTGAGCCAGGTGTTGTTTAATCTTTTGGCAGTTTATATCCATTATGAATTTATATCCTGTGTATTGTTGAGTTCAGATTCCCAGTTTATATTGTGAGGTGCATTTATGAGATTTCCTATTGCTTGTTTCCTAATTATTAGGAATGCTAAATTAATGCAGGTTATGGCTGGTTTCCTAATTATTGTGAATGCTAAATTAATTAAATTCCTGTAATTTAATTAAAATTTGTGTGCCTCCCAACCAGTTTAAAAGAGAGACTGTAATAACAAAATAAATTCATAAATAAGTTTTATTTAGGTAAAAGTACATACAGATTTAAAAATTCAAAATCAAATTTTTATTCAGGAAAAGTACATACATAGATGATGAGTTACAAACATAATGTTGGATTTATAGATAGAGCAAGTACATACAGTACCTAAAGCCACTAATACACTTAGCATTTTGGGCAAACATACAAGATGAGTTACAAACAGAATGGTGGATTTCTAGTTTATATACAGGTAGTACATACTATGCCTAAAGCCACTAATAAAATAAAATAAAAATAAAATAAAATAAAATGTTTATTTAGGTAAGGTACATACAAGAAATTTTTACAAAGATTGGTTGACTTATAGGTAGAGCTAGTACATACAATGCCTAAAGCCACTATTACGCAAACCGTTTCGGGCATGAAAAACTTAAATGACAAGCTTAATACTAATTGAGTATAAAGAGTAGAATGAAAACAAGAAATGAAAACATAGCTGAAAAAGCAGCACAAATACAATTATGCCGACAAACAGCGCTCTTTAAAAAAAAACGGACATTGGTTGACAATAGAAGGGTAAGGTAGGTTACAGGGAATTTATTAGGTATAGCTTCGTTTTTATCTTAAACTGGTTGAGAGAGGTACAGTCTTTAACATGGTTTGGAAGGTCATTCCACATTCTGGGCCCCTTGATTTGTAGAGCATTTCTAGTTTGATTAAGGTGTACTCTAGGAATATCAAATTTGTATTTATTTCTGGTGTAGTGCTCATGGGTTCTGTTACAACCTTCTATGAAGCTTTTGAGATCAGGATTGGCATTATAGTTTAGCGTTTTATATATGTATAATACACATGAGAGAATGTGCAGTGACTTAATGTCTAACATATTCAGAGATTTGAGTAGGGGTACCGAGTGTTTTGGATATTGTCCTAATAGCAGCTTTGTGTTGAGTAATTAGAGGACGTAAGTGATTTTGGGTAGTAGAGCCCCAAGCACAAATACCATAGTTGAGATATGGATAGATAAGGGAGTAATAGAGAGTCACCAGGGCAGGGCGTGGTACATAATATCTGATCTTAGAAAGAATGCCCACAGTTTTTGAAACTTTTTTTGATATATTTAGAATGAGTCGCTGGTAATTCAGCTTGTGGTCAATGAGAATGCCAAGGAATTTGCCATCTAATTTGTTACAAATTTGGGTATTGTTTATTTTGAGATTTATTTGATTAGAGGATTTATTGCCAAACAGAATATAGAAAGTTTTGTCAATGTTAAGGGAGAGTTTGTTGGCAGTTAGCCAAAGATGGACTTTATTTAGCTCAGTATTTACTGTGGCATTTAGAGCAAGGGGGTCAGGACTGGAGTAAATGAAGGTTGAGAACACAACACTAAACTAAATCCATCTCTAGCCATCTCTAGCTAAATAAAATTAATTATCTTTAAGATTATTTTACTTTACAATCATCATTTGTCACATTTTTTATATATTCATCTTGACAGTCTCTACTGATTTTGTGTTCTCTCCGCCAAACTTGTGTATCCTTCATGGCTATCTAGTGATCTTTATTCTACTTCTAATTGTTTCAATTCTTGTGTTTACTTGCATTTATTGTTGTGTTTTGATATAATTATTCTCTAATTATAGCAGACTTAGTATTTATGTAAGCATTTACCTCAGTGTCTTAGTAAAATCTTGCTCATAAATATAATCTTACCCTGTTATTTTTTTTTAATTTGTAAATTTAATTGTAATTTGATTTATACATTTATTGTAATTCATTTTGAGCTCATTTTCTTTTCTTAAGTTCATACTAATTATAGGTTCACCATTAAGCTATATTAAATAATTTATTTTTAAGATTATTTTTACTTTACGATTATTTGTCTTTATTTTTTTTGCTATATATTATTCTTGTCAGTCTACTGATTTTTTCTTCTCTCTTAACCTAACTACTGTGTCCTTCCTGGCTATATACGGAAATCTTTACTTCTAATTGTTTCTATTTTTTGTGTACCTACGTTTATTGTTGTGTTTTGCTATCATTACTTTCTATTTACAGTAGATTTAGTATTTAACTATTCCTGTAATTGCTTATCTTATTGTATCGTGACATTATTGTATCCATATGCTTACTGATATTGATCCTGATCGAAATCTTCTGTCCCATACCCACACAAATCAGCACATTGATCATCATTATTGCAGGTATTACACAGTGAGGTAAAGGAGAAGCATTGCCAGACATGTAGCTTTATTGAACAAATAATTACAGTACAGTTACATCCTGCAATAAACACAAGCCATATAATATACATTACTTATAAAGACTAACGAGCCATATAATATACATTACTTATAAAGACTAACGGTGCTTAAGATATATAATATAATCAAACTACACATGACTAACGCTAGAACAAATAGAAATTAAACTAGGAGTGAACATAAACTAACCTGTACACGGGCACGACACAGCTGATCTCACAACAACAACAAAACAGAAACGAGCATCCAAACGAAACAGTCAAGCGAGCATCCATCCGGGTACAATAATATAATAACACTTTTACTACATTCACCCCATCTAGCTTCAAGTAACATAGTCCCGAAGATGAATAGGGGTACTGCGCGTCCTTCCAGATCGTCGAAGGGACTCCTGCAAAGTTGAAGCCTCGAGTGTCCCAGTCGGTTCCTGCATACCACCTTCTCGAGGGAGTGTTACGTCAGAGAAAGGTTTCCAGTTAGGTGTTTCTAGGTTAGGTGATTCTGAACGAAGTAGTTCAGGATGAGGTAGTTCTGGATGAGGCGGGTTGGGGTTTACCCCAGCTTTCACAATCGCTGGGTGTTGCTGTTGAATGTTGAGATTGGGGTCCAAACTCTCGCAACCCTCTGTGGCCATGGGTGCGAGGTGTCTTAATGATACTGTAGTAATCCTGCCATCCGGGAATTTGACATGGGCATATTCTGGATTCACATCTACGACCTCAACCTCGTCAACTAGAGGATCATTTTTGCTTTGCCGCACCTAATGTTCTAGGAGGACAGGGCCTCTGCAAGCAAGCCACGTAGGTAGTGTTCGCCCTGAAGTTGATCTTCTTGTATGCTGGAAGAATCGTTCATGTGGTGTACAATTTGTAGAGGTACACAACAGTGATCGAATAGAGTGGAGTGCATCAGGAAGAACAACTTCCCATTGGGATACATATCTAAGCCTCTCGTCCTAAAAGCTAGCAGCACTGTCTTCCAAATAATCCCATTGTACTTCTCAGCCTGGCCATTTCCTCTAGGGTTGTAAGGAGTCGTACAGCTAGTTGCTACCCCTTTTTTTAGTAGAAAATCTTTCAACTCCTCAGACATAAACGAAGTTCCCCTATCAGAGTGTATATATGCAGGCATACCAAAGATTGCAAACAACTGCACCAGGTACTGAATTACTGTACAGTAGTCATATCTGAACAAGGGAATCTAGAGAATTCATCTACAACAGTAAGGATATATTTATTCCTTGAATGTGATGGAAGTGGTCCTTTAAAATCTATGTTGAGTCTTTCAAATGGCTGAGTAGCTTTAATCAAATGCCCAGAATCAAACTTGCAAAACCGAGGTTTAAGTTCAGAGCATGCAGAGCAAGAATTAGTCATCTTCACTTCTTCCACAGAATAAGGCAGATTTCGACATCGGGCAAAATGAGCCATACGAGACACTCCAGGGTGACACAGATTGTCATGCAATTCCTTTAATTCATCCATACTGGAGGCACCACATACACGTGAGAATGCATCAGCTGGTATGTTCTTTTTACCTGGGTGATATACAATGTCATAGTGGTAAAAAACGATTCGCCATCTAGCAATTTTATAATTTTTAATCTTACCAGATGATTTAGAGTTAAACATAAAAGCAACACTAAGTTGGTCAGTCACAAGCCGAAAATGGCGTCCAATGAGAGTGTCGCCACTTCCTTAGGGCTTCCACAATGGCCCCTCCCCGCTCAGCTCGTTGATGCCATGGGGGAGGGGGGGCTTAGTGGGCGGCTGCCGGAGTGTGATGCTCCTTGGGACAGTCCTCTGTCCTTTTCTAGCCTTGTGCTCCTGCTGCCGTCCTCTCCAATTGTGCTGAGCACCTTTTCCTTTTCCTTCTGTTTCGTTTTTCTCCCCCCTCTTCTCCTATCTGCTTGTCGTTTCCTGCCGACCTTTTGCTTGTTTTGGTTCTTTCTTTGGACTTCTTCTATTTTGACGCCCGGGTGCTTGAGGAGGCATTCTCTTGCACCCGTAGAACTGTTGTACCCGACGTCTCGAGGGAGGGGAACCTTTTATTGTCAATCCCCCTTTTGTCGCTGAACCTGATCTCGACGGACTGACGGTTCCTAAGGTGGCGTTTGTGGAGCGTATACTCACGACGCACCCCTCGGGGGCCCTGGCATGATCGGCGATAGTTTCCTGTTGGGTGTCCTGCCTCTAAATGTGGCTCCATGGTGGGTATGGGGGCACATTCGTGGATGAATTTCTTTCTCTTCGTCTCTGTCGATAAATGTTTCTGTTGTACCCTCTCAGGCTCGTGGGGTGGGCGACCAAGCCCCCGAGTCGGCCTGTATTGGAAGACCGGGCTCTGTAGCTCCCGCTGCGTTGGGCCCCGACCTTCCTCTTCCTTTGACCGTCCTGACTTCTTCCCCAGCTCCCCTCCCTCCTCTGTGGTTGGGTCGAGCCTCCAGCCGAGCCCCCAGTGGTGACCACTTCGTCCCCTGGTGCGGCTAAGTCTCTCGTTGTGACTACTGCGCCTTTTGACCCCTCTCTCTCTGGGGTTTCTCAACGCCGTTCGCGCCCCGGCCGCACTCGCTCGATTCCTTTCCGTACTGACGCGTATCAGGCCTTGTTTGGTCCCGCTTCATGGGCCAAATACTTTGATCTTCTCCCTCTTGATTCTGCGCCTCCTGACGATTTCTCCCTCCATCGGCATCTTGTTGATTCCGTGGATGAGTCTGTTACCTTCAACCCCACTCGTCTCGGTATACGTGTCGTTGCTGCTCCTTCTCAGGATGCAGCTTCCCGTTGGCAGCCTTGTCTTGCTTTGGCGAGATCCCTGTTCGGGTCTCCAAGAACGTTCAGATGAATGCCAGTGTTGGCACTATTCTCCTCACGCCCCATGTTGCAACCGGTGTTCGGAATCTGCAGGATTGCCACGATGATATTCGGCATATCATTGTTACCCAAGGCCATTCTGTCCTCCAGGTTGACTCGTTTACTCGTCCTTCTCGTGGTCGTCGCCGTCAACCCTTTCGTGTTGTGAAGATCACCTTTGATGGTAGGACCCTTCCATCCTCTGTCATTCTTGCTGGTGCTAGGTGCTCTGTCCAGGAGTATATTCCTTCTCCTCGGCTTTGTAACAGGTGCTGGAGGTTTGGGCATGGTGCCCTCCGCTGCTCTGGGACTGTCTGTCTCTGTCCTTTGTGTGGGGGTGAAGGTCACTCTAAGTCGGAGTGCACTTCTCCTCAAGCTCGCTGCCTCAACTGCGGTGAAGCCCATCCTACCTTCTCCCATCTTCTCCCGTGCCTATATCCATTGCAAGCTTGAGGCGGCCATCCACAACTTGAAGCACTGGAAGCGTTTATCTTTTCCTGAGGCGAGGCGCCAGGTTCACCGGCTCCCGGCTTATGCTAACATCTCTTATGCTTGCGTGTTGCGCTCTTCCTCTCCTCGTCCTTCCCTCCTTCCTCAGATTCACAACCGTTTCCGGGCCTTGGACCCTGATACGCCCACTGCCCCCTCCTTTGTTCCTTTGTGTTCTGTCCCGAAGAATCCCCCTCCTGGTCCTCTGTCTGGGGTTCCCCTTCTTTCTACCCGGTCTGTCGTGTCTCCTGTGTCTTCTTCCTCGTCTCCCTCCGATCCTCCTTCCCATCCTCTTCCTCCATCTATTGGCTCTCCTCGCCGCCTGTCGGTGCAGGCGGATGTCCATCGCTTTCCTAACGGCCGTCGTGTGTGCTCTCGTTCAGCTTTTCCTGTTGAGACACTGGAATCGGTTGCTTGGTACGTAGTTGCTGGGACACCGGTCTCTTTAAGTCAGAAACGTAAGCCTGGATCCTCTCCTTCCTCCTCCCCGGCAGGTAAGGCGGCTTCGCTTTCTTCCTCAGCCGGGCTGAAGGCTTCCTCCTTTCTTCTTTCTGGCTCTGTTGCTCCTTCCCCTCCCTTTTCAGTGATTGTGCCCCCTATTCCTGCTATGGAGGTTTCTTTGGCCCTTGCTTCCCTTTCGGTTGCTGCTCTTGCTGAGGTGTGCTCCCCTCTTTCTACTCCCCCTCTTCCTGCTGCTGTCCTTGACTTCTCCTCTCCGTTGTCTCCTCCTCCTCCTCCTGACCCCGCTCGCCCACCTCTGATCTGTTCTCCCGCTTCCTTCGCTCCGTCTTTTCTCAGTTTACCCATGCTCCCTAACCCTGACTTTGCTGACCCTGATCCTGACCCTGATATTCTTTAACGTGCTGTGTTCCTCTTTCGCCTTTGTTTCTTCCTTGTTCTCTGTTGTCCTTTCCCTTCTCGTCGATGTCTATTCTTCAATGGAACGTTCGAGGTTATTACGCCAATTTCCTCGAACTCCAACTTCTAATTTCGCAGTTTTCGCCCCTTTGTGTCTGTCTTCAGGAGCCAATGCTTGGTCCTCGTCCTGGTCGTTTTCGTTGCTATTCCTTTCTTTCCCCACCCCCAGCCGTTGCTGGGGCTCCTAATTCTTCTGCTCTCTTGCTTCGCGCTGATGTTCCCTGTGTCCCCTTACTTTTTCCTTCGCCTCTCCATTGTTCTGCTGCTCGTATCTTTGTGGAAAAATGGTACAGAGTGTGTTCCATTTATCTCCCCCCTGAGTGTCCCGCTTTCTCTTCTTGATTTGAAACACCACCTGGACTCCTTGCCAGAGCCTGTACTCCTGCTGGGTGATTTCAATTGTCGTCATTCTCTTTGGGGTGATGTTCTGACGAATACCCGAGGTCGCCTTCTTGAGCCGTTTATCCTCTCTTCTTCCCTGTCTCTTCTGAATTCTGGTGAGCCCACTCACTTGGACTCTCAGACTCACACCCTTTCCTGTCTTGATCTTTCTCTCTGCTCTTCTTCTCTTTACTTAGATTTCACGTGGCAGGTTCTTGATGACCTCCATGGCAGTGACCATTTCCCCATCCTTGTTTCCTTTTTCTTTTTTCGCCCTTCCCTCTCCTTCCCTAGGTGGCAGTTTGCTAAGGCAGACTGGACCCTATTTACCCTCAGTGCTGCTCTCTCCGACCTCTCCCTTCTGCCTCTCCCTCGTGCTCTCCTCCTTTTTCATGACACTGTCTTCAACGCTGCCCTCCGCTCTATTCCTCGCTCTTCCTCTCGGGGTCCGCAGAAGTGCGTTCCTTGGTGGAATGCGGATTGTGCTCGGGCTGTCCACTGTAAGCGTGCAGCCTGGAAGAGGCACCGCCGTCGGCAGACGACCGATTCTTTTCTTTTCTTTCGGAAAGCGAGTGCGGTGGCCTGTAGGGCCATCCGTACAGCTAAACGTGAATGTTGGGCATCTTATGTCTCAACGATTACGTTCGAAACTCCTCTGCTCCAGATCTGGATGCGTATCCACAAGATAGCGGGAAAGTTCATTCCCGATGTTTCACCGGTCCTTCACCTCCATGTGGCGGACCCGTTGCAGGTCGCTTCCGAACTGGATTCCCACTTTTCTTCTGTTAGCTCTGGTCGTCATCTTCCCCAATCTTTCCTTCTTCGTGAACCTGTCCTTGAGTCTCGTTCTTTAGATTTCTGCACTCGTCTTCAGCTTCCCTATAATGATCCCTTCTCTCTCTCTGAACTTCGTTCTGTCCTGGCCCTCTGTGGTTCTACGGCGGCGGGCTCCGATGGTATTCATTATGAGATGCTTCGTTATCTCCCTCCGTGCACGTCTCGGTATTTACTGAGTCTGTATAATCGGATCTGGGAGTCGTCGTCAGTCCCTGAGGACTGCCTGGATGCCGTTGTCCTCCCTGTTCGCAAACCGGGGTCTCTGGGTACTTTCCGTAAGGACTTTCGCCCTATTGCCCTCACAAGTTGTGTCTACAAACTCTTTGAACGTATGGTTAACGTTCGTCTGATGTTGTTCCTGGAACACCATCACTTCCTCTCTCCTTCTCAATTTGGTTTCCGCAAGTGCTGCAGCACGACAGATGTCCTGGTGAACTTGGAGGTCTATATTCGTACTGCTTTTGCTTCGATGACCTCTGTTGTTGCCGTCCTTTTTGACCTGGAAAAGGCTTACGACACCACTTGGCGATATCATATTCTATCTCAACTTCATTCTTTTGGCCTTCGTGGTCATCTCCCTCTCTTTCTCCGCAGCGTCCTCTCTCGTCGTTCCTTTCGGGTGCGCCTTGGTACCGCTCTCTCTGCCTCTTTTTTCAGCAGTACGAAGGTGTGCCCCAGGGTAGTGTTCTGAGCACTACTCTTTTTCTGGTTGCCCTCAATGGTCTTCTTTCCTCTCTTCCTTCAGGTGTCTTCTCTGCTCTCTATGTCGATGATCTTACTCTTTGCTGTCAGGGTGATGACTCGCCTCTCCTTCAGCGCCGGCTTCAACTTGCAATTGATGCCGTGTCGTCTTGGGCCACCGATCATGGCTTCAAGTTCTCTAGTTCTAAGACTTGTGCCATGACTTTTACGCGGAAACGGGTCGTTCTTCGTCCCTCTTTGTCACTTTATGGTCATCCCCTTTGAGTACAAAGATTCTGCGTAGCTTTTGGGGTTATTCCTAGACACTCGTTTGTCTTGGTCTCCCCATATCTCTTACCTCCGTGTTGAGTGCTCTAAGGCCCTTACCCTCCTTCGGGTCTTGTCCCGTACTTCTTGGGGGGCAGATTGGCGCACTCTCCTTGCTTTACATTCCTCTCTCGTCCTGTCTAAGCTCGATTATGGTTGCCCTGCTTACTCGTCTGCTTCTCCTTCTACTCTTCGCCGTCTTGATGCTTTGCACCATACTAGGTTGCGCCTCAGTCCTGGTGCCTTTCGTTCGACTCCCGTCCTTAGCTTGTATGTTGACACTGGCTTCCTGTCTCTCCAGGACCGCCGTGATCGCTACTGTCTTCGCTATCTTGCGCGGTCCTTGCAACATCCTTCCTCTTGCCTCTGTCGTGCTTTAACTTTTACCCCTCCTGCTGTTCCTGTTCCTCTTCACCACCTCCCTCTTTCTGTCCAGTTATCTCGCCTACAGGATTCTCTTTCCGTTCATATTTCTAATGTTTCTCCTCGTGTTGTTCTTTCTTTGCCCCCGTGGAGAGTCCCTCTTCCGCGGTTTTGTACATCTTTGACCCGTATCACTGAAGCTTTTACCCCTCCTACGGTTCTAAAACGCCTTTTCCTTGAGCACTTTTCTTCTCATTCCCGCTCCGTTTCTGTCTTCACCGATGGGTCTAAGTCTGCGGACGGTGTTGGCTACTCTGTTGTTTTTCCTGATCGCACTTATATGTGTCGCTTATCTCCAGAGACTAACATCTTTACAGCGGAGCTTTATGCTATTCTCTATGCTCTTCGCCTCCTGCTTTCTCGTTGTCAGTCTTCCTTTGTAGTTGTTGTTGACTCTCGTAGTGCCCTAATGGCTCTCGGGTCCTATAATCCGGTTCATCCAGTAGTTGTCGAGATCCAGCATTGGCTGTTTCTTGTTCACAGTAAATTTAAGTCGGTTGAGTTTTGTTGGTTCCCAGCCATATTGGTGTATCTTTAAATGAGCGTGCGGATGCTGCCGCCAAGGAAGCTGTTCGCTCTTGTCCCATCTCTCGTAAAGGTATTCCATATTCCGACTTTTACCCGGTTATCCATTCCTCCGTCCTTACCCGTTGGCAGGCTTCTTGGTCGTCTGTTACTGTTAACAAACTACGTACTCTTAAATGTTGTGTTTCCTCGTGGCCGTCCTCCTACCACCGTAACCGGTGATGGGAAACAGCTCTGGCGAGGTTGCGTATTGGCCATACTCGCTTAACCCATGGTCACTTGATGGAGCGCCGCCCTGCTCCTTATTGTCCTAGTTGCATTGTCCCTCTTACGGTCGTGCATGTCCTTCTTGAATGTCCTGACTTCCAGGACGAGCGTGTGTCTTGCTTTCCAACCGCCCCTCGCGGTCACCTGTCCCTCAATAGATTTCTTGGTGACTCGGATACTTTTGATATCGTTCGTCTTATGCGTTTTTGTTCGCGTATTGGCATTCTTGGTGATATTTAGCGCCCTCTGATTATCCTGCGCATTTGATGGTGCTACATAGCCTTCCCGGTTTGGTGCCTTCTTTTGATAATTACTTACTTCCACAATGGCATACGCTTCCTACTCCACTGATGAGTGCCTATGTTCACTATTTGAAAGTGTTCGGGAGAAGAAAGCTACTGGTTGTTCATTCTGGGTTAGGGTCGCGGCAATAGCATGATCTGAAGGATCGGTTTCCACAGCGAAAGGAGCTGTTGGGTCGATTGCTGGAACCACTGCCTCAGCAATGTCTTGTTTCAATCCTTCAAAAGCTTTCGCAGCGGCAGCAGATAAGGGAAAATCATTGGCATGAGAGAAAGGACGGATCTTCTCAGAAAAACTCAGCACCCAACGGGAGTAATGTGCAAGCATTCCCATTGTTCTGCGTAAAGAACCTGTGTTACTTGGTAGTGGAAGTTTTAACAGTGGCTCGACGAGGCGTTCCGGGTCAGGTCTAATTTCTCCTTCTTGTATAAGATATCCTAACAGCTTTATAGACCTGATTCGAAAACTACACTTTTCAAGATTCAGGGTCAGGTTATACCTTCTTGCAACGTCCATAAAATGTTTCAGATTTTTATCTTGGTCTTCCTCAGAATCTCCACACACACACACATCATCTACATAAGCGAGGGTACCCTCCACTCCTTCTTTCTCAAGGATGCCATCAATTACCCTTTGAAAACTAGCCACTCCATTAGTGACCCCAAAAGAGATATGATTAAATTCAAAAAGCTTCCCACAAGCTTCAAAGGCTGTATAGGGTTTTTCTTCTTCTGTTAAACCCACTTGATGGTAAGCACTTCTCAAGTCTAGCGTACTGTATGCTTTAAATCTAGCAACATTATTCACAATCTCATCCATAGGTGGTAAAGGGTAGGCATCCAGCCCCGTGAATCGATTGATTGTTTGTGAATAATCTACAACCATTCTTTTCTTGTGATGGTCTCCTTTAGTTACTAATACCTGGGCTCTCCATGGAGAATGACTTGGTCTAATTATCTCTTCACATAGCATCCGAGTGTCTCAGATTTAATAAACAACTTGTCAGTCTCAGAATAGCGTCTGGATTTTACAGCAATCGGTTTGCAGTCTGGTACTAAATTACTGAAGAGAGATGGAGCTGGAACTTTGACGGCAGCTAATCCACATATTCTAAGGGGAGGTCTATCTCCTCCAAAAGCGATCTCGGGCACAGAATGATTTTGTAAAAAGTTATGACCTAAAATCACATCAGCACACAAATCGGGTAACACTTTGAGATTCACACCATGGGTAAGTTTCTCTTTGCAATTCTAAGTCTACAGAACACTGCCCCAGGAATTTTGAAGAGAACGATACAGTAGCCATAGAAACTGCCCCATTGTCAGGATAGACGAGTAACCCACTCTGCTCGGCAATTAATATTCTTATGAATAAAGTTCTCAGAGCTACCAGTGTCAATCAGTGCACTAACTGGAATACCATTGATCTTAGAACTAAGCACTGATTTATTGAGACAAGTAGGCGAAGTCCCAGCTAAAGTAGCGAGCATAGCAGCGGAATGTTGGGTGTTAGTAGCGCTGTTAGTCTGTTTCAGAGATCGGCAGACCTTAGCATAATGACCCTTTTTCTTACAATTCATACACAGAGCCTCTCTAGCTGGACATCGACTGCGAGGATGTCGAGAGTAACCACAAAAGAAGCACTTTAAACCACTAGTTGTAGCTGCAGAAACTGTGTCAACTTTTTCTTCTACACTTTCTTGTCCTCCTGGTCCTCCAGTTCTAATGAGAGTGCCATGGCAGCATTTGTAGCCCCTGGCTGAGCATAAGAGGCAAAAAGTTTCTGTGCCGTTTCTAGAGTGCGAGCCTGGTCAAAGGCTGACTGTAAGTCTAAAGTTTTATTTTCAAGTAAGCGCTGCCTTATTGTGGCAGAACCTAGCCCATTAATGACAGCATCTCTCACATAGTTATCACAGGCTTCTACAGCAGTCACTGCTTTGAACTGGCAATCTTTAGCTAATAACTTTAAAGCCTGAAGAAACTGATCAAGCGACTTACCGGTTTCTTGGCGTCGTGTTGCAAGCACATACCTTGCGAATACTTCATTCTTGGGTTTCACAAACAGTTCTGTTAGGGATTTTTCAGCAGCATCACACGTAGTGCAGTCAGCTATGTAGTCGAACACACGTGGAGCAACGTAGTTTATTAATAATTAAGAGACGCAGCTTGTTCACGGTGGGGGTATTTTCTTCTACTGCTAGAGTGAAGTTTTAGAACGTCTTGAGCCAGTGACGCCATTCCTGAGCGGCGTTGGTGGCGTTTGGGTCAGTAGCAAACCGCTCGGGCCGTAGTAACCGCTCCATGTTCACTGGCTGAATTATTTGTTCAATAAATTGAGGTAAAGGAGAAGCATTGCCAGACATGTGGCTATATTGAACAAATAATTACAGTACAGTTACATCCTGCAATAAACACGAGCCATATAATATACATTACTTATAAAGACTAACGTACAGTGCTTAAATATATAATATAATCAAACTACACATGACTAACGCTAGAACAAATAGAAATTAAACTAGGAGTGAACACAAACTAACCTGTACACAGGCACGACACAGCTGATCTCACAACAACAAAACAGACAAGCGAGCAACCAAAGAAACAGTCAAGCGAGCATCCATCCAAGTACAATAATATAATAACACTTTTACTACACACCAAATCTTGCAAAAAAACAGACTCCTAAATAGCACCTGCTCATAAATAAATAAATAAATAAATAAATGTTTATTTAGGTAAGGTACATACATACAAGAGATTTTACAAAGATTGATAGATTTATAGATAGAGCTAGTACATACAATGCCTAAAGCCACTATTACGCAATGCGTTTCAGGCAGGAAAAACATTAATGACTAAAGCTTAATACTAATTGAGTATAAAGAATAAAATGTGATGAGAACAAATAAAGATAACGATAAAAAAGAGGGGAACATGGCTGAAAAAGCAGCACAAATACAATTAGGTCGACAAACAGCGTTGTTTAAAAAACAGACATGGGATGACAATAGGGGGGTAAGGTAGGTTACAGGGAATTTATTAGGTAGTGCTTCGTTTTTATCTTAAACTGGTTGAGAGAGGTACAATCTTTAACATGGTTGGGAAGGTCATTCCACATTCTGGGTCCCTTGATCTGCAGAGCATTTTTAGTTTGATTAAGTCGTACTCTTGAAATATCAAAACTGTATTTCTGGTGTGGTGCTCATGGGTTCTGTTACAACCTTCAATGAAGCTTTTGAGGTCAGGATTGGCATTACAGTTCAGCGTTTTATATATGTATAATACACATGAGAGAATGTGCAGCGACTTAATATCTAACATATTCAAAGATTTGAGTAGGAGTACTGAGTGATGTCTGGGGCCAGAGTTGAGTATTGTCCTAATAGCAGCTGTGTGTTGAGTAATTAGAGGACGTAAATGATTTTGGGTAGTAGAACCCCAAGCACAAATACCATAGCTGAGATAAGGATAGATGAGGGAGTAATAGAGAGTCAACAGGGCAGGGCGGGGTACATAATATCTGATCTTAGAAAGAATGCCAACAGTTTTTGAAACTTTTTTCGATATATTTAGAATGTGTCCCTGGAAATTCAGCTTGTGGTCAATGAGAGCGCCAAGGAATTTGCCATCTAATTTGTTACAAATTTGGGTATTGTTTATTATGAGATTTATTTGATTAGAGGATTTATTGCCAAACGGAATAGAGAAAGTTTTGTCAATGTTAAAGGTGAGTTTGTTGGCAGTTAGCCAAAGATAGACTTTATTTAACTCGGTATTTACTGTGGCATTTAGAGCAAGGGGGTCAGGACTGGAGTAAATGAAGGTTGTGTCGTCAACAAATAGAATTGGTTTGAGGTGTTGGGAGGCATTTTGAAGATCATTAATGTAGATGAGAAAGAGGAGAGGGCCAAGTATGCTGCCCTGAGGAACACCAATGTTGATGGGTAGGGTGGGAGAAATTGAATTATTCACAGAAACATACTGGAGCCTGTCAGTGAGGTAAGATTTGAGGTATTGCAGGGAGTGTCCTCCGACTCCATAATTATCAGTTTACAACCAAAATGTTAGGTCACTTGGTAAACATTTTGATGATATAAATGCACTACTCACGGCACTAGGTACTAAATTATCATTCATCATTTTAACAGAAACTTGGCTAAGTAATGACTATAAACAACTCTACAATTTAGCTGGTTATAAAACCATTCATAACTGCAGGCCTAATAAAAAAGGGTGTGGCAAAGCGATACATTACAAAGATATCTTCATCTGCAGTAGTGTCATTAGTGATTGAGACGACTATTGTGAATATACCTTTGCCATGTTCTCCAGCAAATCCGTTAAATCCTTCCTGACTATCGGTGCCATCTATAAATTTCTTAATACCAACATAGCTTCATTCTCAGACAACGTAAGGAATCTTATCATAAATAACAATCTCAACAAAAATCACATCATTCTTGGAGGTGATTCCAATATTGACCTGGGTCTTCAAAACAACCCTCAAGTTGACTATTTCCGTAACAGCATGCATTCCTGTATGCTAATCCTCACAATCATCAAGCCCACCCGAGTCACTCAAACGTCTGCCACTACCCTGGATCACTTATGAACTAATATAACAGCTCCCCTTACATCTGGGGTAATCTATGACAGAACAACTGAACACTATCCTACCTTCCTCATAGCAAACATGGACACAACTCCACCAGAAAGCAAGAAACTCTCATTCAGGCTACACAGTGAATCAGCTTTAGGCAATCTCTCTAATGCACTTCACAATATTAACTGGGAATCTGAATTTAATAATACACAGGATATAAACTCATAACTAACCTCTTTCTCTCCAAAACTCTAAGCCTCTACAACACTCACTGTCACCTCCTTACGAAACAAGTAACTGATAAAAGAAAAAATAACCCGTGGCTCACATGTGGCATAATTAAATCAATCAACAAAAAACATGAATATGAAAAGAAATTTAGGATTGGCCTAGTCACAAAGAAAGTTAAGAGGTACTCATCAGTGCTTACCAGTATCACAAGAAAAGCTAAACTTTCATATTATGAGACTAGATTTAAAGAACCAAAAGGCAACATGAAAAACACATGGAATACCATGTGCTTACCATACCAATATCTAATATCCTAGGAACTAAACAACACTCCCACAACCAGATAACACTCTCTATGGATGGCCTTACACCGTCATCTGATTTAGAAATGGTGAATGAATTTAATAGCTTCTTTTCATCGGTTGGTGCTAACCTTGCCAGTAAAATCCCACAGACTCGGACACACATCTCTCAGGCAGCTATCCAAACTCTCTTCTCCTTTCACCAGTCAGCCCAACAGATGTTGTGTCCATCATACACTCACTAAAAACCAAAGCTGGGAACATCAGTGAAATTCCGTCCATTGTATACAAGAGAGCCTCCCAAGCCCTTGCGCCACCTATAGCTCTGCTGTTCAACAAATCCCTTGAGTGTCATACCTTCCCTGATATCCTTGAAAAAGCAGGAGTAACGCCAGTTCATAAATGAGGTAATCTGGCAGACATAAACAATTATAGACCAATATCAAACCTACCCATACTATAAAAAATATTTGAAAAAATTATCTACAAACAGCTCTACTCCTATCTCGTAAAATTCGACATTCTTAGCCCCTGTCAGTTTGGCTTCCGCTCCCAAAAGAGTACCAAAGATGCAATTATTAGTCTCCTTGATATAATTTACTCAGCCCTTGACAAAAATGAGTTTTCGATTGGACTCTTCATTGACCTGAGAAAGGCCTTTGATACTGTTAAATACAATTACCTCATACGTAAACTCCATTATTATGAAATCCGAGGCCATACACTGGACTATATCCAAACCTATCTTAGTGATAGACACCAATGTGTAGCCATCAATAATATAACCTCTCCCACTCTACCAATAATCATTGGAGTGCCACAGGGCAGCATTTTGGGACCTCTCCTATTTCTTATGTACATCAATGATCTGCCTAATGTCTCTAACATTCTGAAACCTATTTTGTTTGCTGATGATACTACCCTCATCTACTCAAACCCCCAAGCCACATACACTAAATAATGTTGTTAATAATTAACTAAAAAAAATCCATTAATGGATGTCAACCAACAAACTAACACTTAACATAGAAAAGACCTACTACATCTTATTTGGAAGCAAATCTACAAATGCAATTCAGCTTCAGATAGACCATGTAAACATTAGCAATAAAAATTATGGAAAGTTTCTCGGCCTATTCCTAAACTCAGAGATTCAACTTCAGTATCCATATACAACACATAACTAAGAAAGTCTCTAAAACAGTTGGTATACTCTCCAAAATCAGATATTATGTACCTAACTCTGCTCTCATCTTTCTGTATTATGCACTAATCTATCCCTATCTAAATTATGGTATCTGTGCATGGGGTTCAACCACTGCAAACCACCTCCTTATCTTGAGGTTACCTTGAGGTGCTTCCGGGGCTTATCATCCCCGCGGCCCGGTCGTCGACCAGGCCTTCTGGTTGCTGGACTCATCAACCAGGCTGTTGGACGCGGCTGCTCACAGCCTGACGTATGAGTCATAGCCTGGTTGATCAGGTATCCTTTGGAGGTGCTTATCCAGTTCTCTCTTGAGCACTGTGAGGGGATTGCCAGTTATGCCCCTTATGTGTAGTGGAAGCGTGTTGAACAGTCTCGGCCTCTGATGTTGATAGAGTTAGTTCTCTCTCAGAGTACCTGTTGCACCTCTGCTTTTCAACGGGGGTGTTCTGCACATCCTGCCATGTCTTCTGGTCTCATGTGATGTTATTTCTGTGTGCAGGTTTGGGACCAGCCCCTCTAATATTTTCCACGTGTAAATTATTATGTATCTCTCCCGCCTGCGCTCAAGAGAATACAGATTTAGGCTCTTTAGTCGGTCCCAATAGTTTAGATCTTTTACTGAGTGGATTCTAGCAGTAAAGGATCTCTGCACGCTCTCCAGGTCAGCAATTTCTCCAGCTTTGAAAGGTGCTGTCATTGTGCAGCAGTACTCCACTCTAGAGAGCACAAGCGTTTTGAAAAGTGTCATCATCGGTATAGCATCTCTAGTGTGAAAAGTTCTTGTTATCCAACCTGTCATTTTTTTTGCAATTGTGACGGCTACTTTATTGTGTTCTTTAAAGGTAAGGTCTTCCGACATGAGTACACCAAGATCCTTTACATTGCCTTTACGTTCTATGTTATGATTTGCCTGAGTTTTGTACGTGGTTTCCGTTTATATATTTTCATTTTCTCCATAGCGCATGAGCTGGAACTTATCTTCGTTAAACACCATATTATTTTCTGCAGCCCATAGAAAGACCTGATCTACATCTGACTGGAAGTTTGCCGTGTCCTCTATGTTGCCTACTCTCATGAAGATCCTAGTGTCATCTGCAAAGGATGATACAGTGCTATAGGTTGTGTTCTTGTCTATGTCCGATATGAGGATGAGAAAAAGTACTGGAGCAAGCACAGTACCCTAGGGGACTGAGCTCTTCACGGTTGATGGGCTGGATTTTATTTTGTTTACTATTACACATTGGGTTCTGTTGGTCAGGAAATTGTAGAGCCATCTGCCTATTTTTCCGGTAATTCCTTTTGAACGTATTTTGTGTGCAATAACGCCATGGTCACATTTATCAAAAGCTTTTCCGAAATCTGTGTAAACTACATCAGCGTTTTGTTTGTCTTCCATAGCATCTAATGCCATATCATAGTGGTCCAGCAACTGCGACAGGCAAGAGCGCCCTGTTCTGAAACCATGTTGTCCGGGGTTATGGAAATGCTGTGATTCCATGTATTTTGTGATCTTACTTCTTACTTCTCAAATTTTTTTATGATGTGCGATGTTAGTGCTATCGGTCTGTAATTTTTTGCCTCTGCCTTATTTCCTCCTTTATGAAGTGGTGCTATTTCTGCTGTTTTTAGTATATCAGGAATAACGCCAGTATCTAGGCTTTGTCTCCACAGAATGTGGAGGGCCTGCGATATTGGTTTTTTACAGTTCTTGGTGAATATGGAGTTCCAAAACTCCGGGCCTGGTGCAGAGTGCATAGGCATACTGTTTATGGCTTCTTCAAAATCCAGTGGGGATAGGGTGACGTCTGATATATGATTTGATGTTGGTATCATATCCATGAAAAATTCATTTGGGTTATCAATCTTTAGTGCGTTTAATGGCTCACTGAAAACAGAGTCGTACTGCTTCTTCAGTAGCTCCCTCATTTCTTTGTTGTCATCGGTGAAAGTTCCATCTCCCTTTCGCAGGGGCCCGATACTAGATGTGGTTTTTGATCTTGATTTTGCATAGGAGAAAAAATATTTCGGATTTCTCTCTATTTCACTGATGGCCTTTTGCTCTCTTTGCCTCTCCTGGGTTTTGTAAGATTCTTGTAGCTTGCGTTCAATTGTTTCTATTTCTCTACCTAACCTTCTTCGCCGTTCTTGAGATAGGGTGCGACTCTCAAGTTGTTCCGCGATTCGTTTTCTTCGCCTATATAGGGAACCACGTTCCCGTTCCAATCTGCATCTCTTCCTCTTTTTTTATTAGGGGTATGCGGTTTGATCATATTTCTACTGCTACTGAGCTTATTTTTTTCCAGGCACAGGTTCAGGTTTGCATTTTCTAGCTGTTCTTCCCAGTTTATTTCGGTGAAGTCCTGGTTTATTTGTTCCCAGTTTATGTTTATTATTGAAGTTGAATTTGCTGAAATCTCCTCCACCGGGAATCTGGACTGGTTTTGAAGGTCTACTCTCCATGGTTGTCATAACTTCAATTAAGTTGTGATCTGAGTAACAGGTATTTGTAATCATTATGTTCCTGATTTATTTATTTATTGTTTTATTTATTTATGCATATACAAGAAGGTACATTGGGAATGTGAGGATACATAATATGGTAATTACAGTCTTGTAAAGCCACTAGTATGCGCAGCGTTTCGGGCAGGTCCTTAATCTAAGAAAATTTTAAGTAGGTAAATACTTGCAAAATTTATAGACAAAAAAAATTATAACAGTTACATGGAATGAAAAAAATAAGATGAGAGAAAATTGTAGGTACAGTATATTAAAGCACATATTTAGCTAAGATTGATTGCAATGACAGCTTGAATGGTAGTTGACAAAAATTGGTAGTCACAATACAGCATATGGCTATCACATAAAAGAAGACAGCAATGAACACAATGATAAGGTTGTTTGATACTACATAAAAATTAGAAGATTGGGTAACACTAGGTACAGAGCAAATTTAAAGCTCAGTGTAGGAAACTAAGAAGATGAAATTAGGTACTTTTTGGTTTTGCTTTTAAATAAGGCAAAAGGTTTACAGTTTTTCAATTCACTAGGGAGTGAGTTCCATAGACTAGGTCCCTTAATTTGCATAGAGTGTTTACACAGATTAAGTTTGACCCTGGGGATATCAAAGAGATATTTATTTCTGGTGTGGTGATAATGGGTCCTATTACATCTGTCCAGGGAGAGTTTCAGAGCAAGGTTTGCATTTAGGAACAGGGTTTTGTAAATGTAGTTGACACAAGAGAATGTGTGGATGGAGTTAATATTTAGCAAGTTTAGGGATTTAAACAAGGGAGCCGAGTGTTGTCTGAAAGCAGAGTTAGTTATTATTCTGATAGCAGATTTTTGCTGCGTGATGATGGGCTTAAGGTGGTTTGCAGTGGTAGACCCCCATGCACAGAGACCATAATTAAGATAGGGGTAGATTAGTGCATAATATAGTGAGAGGAGAGCAGAGTTAGGAACATAATATCTGATTTTGGAGAGTATACCAACTGTCTTAGAGACTTTCTTAGTTATGTGTTGAATGTGGGTACTGAAGTTGAGTCTCTTATCTAGGAATAGGCCAAGAAACTTGCCATCATTTTTATTACCGATGTTAATGTTGTCTATCTGTAGCTGAATTGCATTTGATGATTTGCTTCCAAATAAGATGTAGTAAGTCTTTTCGATGTTTAATGTTAGTTTGTTCGTTGACATCCATAAGTGGACTTTTTTTTAATTCATTATTCACAACATTATTTAGTGTATGTGGGTTGAGGTCTGAATAGATAAGGGTTGTATCGTCAGCAAACAATATAGGTTTGAGAATATTAGAGACATTAGGCAGATCGTTTATATATATAAGAAATAGAAGAGGTCCTAAGATACTGCCCTGTGGCACTCCAACGGTAATTGGTAGAGTGGAAGAAGTTGTATCATTGATGGTTACATATTGGTGTCTGTCTCTAGGATAGGATCGGATGTAGTCAAGGGCAAGGCCTCGGATTCCATAATGCTTGAGTTTAAGTAAGAGGTAGTTGTGATTAACAGTATCAAAGGCTTTTTATAGGTCAATGAAGAGTCCAATCGGAAACTCATTTTTGTCAAGGGCTGAGTAGATAACGCCAAGGAGACTAATGATTGCATCGTTGGTTCTCTTTTGGAACCGGAAGCCAAACTGGCAGGGGCTGAGTATGTCGAATTTTACGAGGTAGGAATAGAGTTGTTTGTAAATAATTTTTTCAAATATTTTTGATAGAATGGATAGATTTGATATTGGTCTATAATTGTTTATGTCCACCGGATTGCCTCCTTTATGGACTGGCGTTACTCTTGCTTTTTTGAGGATATGAGGGAAGGTGTGACACTCTATAGATTTGGTGTACAGTAGTGCTATGGGTGGGGCAAGGGCATGGGAGGCTCTCTTGTACACAATGGACGGAATTTCACTGGTGTTCCCTGCCTTGGTTTTTAGAGAGTGTATGATGGACACAACATCTGCCGGGCTGATTGGTGAAAGGAGAAGAGAGTTTGGATAGCTGCCTGAGAGATAAGTGTTAATATGTGTCTGAGTCTGTGGGATTTTACTGGCAAGTTTAGCACCAACCGATGAAAAGAAACTATTAAATTCATTTGCCATTTCTAAATCAGTTGACGGTATATCCCCATCCTTGTAGAGTTTTATTTGGTTATGTGAGTGTTGTTTAGTTCCTAGGATACTAGAGATTGCTTTCCAAGTGCTTTTCATGTTGCCTTTTGCTTCATTGAATCTATTCACATAATATGCAAGTTTTGCCTTTCTTATGATACTGGTAAGCATTGATGAGTACCTTTTAGCTACTTCCTTTGAAACTAGGCCAATCCTAAGTTTCTTTTCATATTCATGTTTCTTGTTGATTGAGTTGAGAATGCCACTTGTGAGCCATGAATTGTTTAATCTTTTGTCAGTTACTTGCTTGGTAAGAAGGGGACAATGAAGGTTGTAGAGGCTTAGAGTTTTGGAGAGGAAGAGGTTAGCTAATGAATTTATATCCTGGGTATTATTGAATTCAGAATCCCAGTTAATATTGTGAAGTGCATCTGTAAGATTGCCTAAAGCTGATTCACTGTGTAGCCTAAATGAAAGTTTCTTGCTTTTTGGTGCTGTTATGTCCATGTTCGCCATGAGAAAGGTAGGATAGTGGTCAGTTGTTCTGTCGTAGATTATACCAGATACAAGGGGAGCTGTTATGTTTGTCCATATGTGGTCCAAGGTAGTGGCTGATGTTTGAGTGACTAGGGTAGGTTTGGTAATTGTGGGGATTAGCATACAGGAGTTCATGCTGTTAAGGAAATAGTCAACTTGAGAGCAATTTTGTTGACCCAGGTCAATATTAAAGTCTCCTCCCAGAATGATGTGGTTTTTGTTGAGATTATTGTTTATAATAAGATTCCTTAGGTTGTCTGAGAAAGAAGCTATGTGAGTATTGGGAAATCTATAGGTGGCTCCAATAGTCAAAGAGGATTTAAGGGATTTAATTGTAAGCTGAGCAAAAGTATATTCACAGTAGTCATCTCTGTCACTAATAACACTGTTGCAGATAAATGTATCTCGGTAATATATAGCTGTGCCACCACCTTTTTTATTAGGCCTACAGTTATGAACGGCTTTATAACCAGCTAAGTTGTAGAGTTGGGTATAGTCTTTATTTAGCCAAGTTTCTGTTAAAATAATGAACGATAAGTTAGTACCTAGTGCTTTGAGTAATGCATTTAAATCGTCAAAATGTTTACCAAGTGATCTAACATTTTGGTTGTAAACTGATAAGCAGGTGCTATTTTGGAGTTTGTTTTTAGCCTGGTGTGCTGTGAAATACTTGCAATAAAGATGATCAATGTGCTGGTTGGTGTAGATATGAGACAGAAGATTTTGATCAGGATCAATATCAGTGTGCATAGAGATGCAGAGGGATCACGATAAAAGATACAAGATCTGTTCATCATTATATGATCTCTATATATATGATTCATGATTATATGATTATATGAACAGATCATATGATCAGTTCATCATTATTAGTGAACATGAGGTCCAGCGTGTTCTCCTTCCTAGATGGTTCTACTATTTGCTGGTTTAAGGCAAACCTGTCGCACATCCGTAGCAGGTCATTTGCATGTGCCTGTTCATTTAGGCTACTTCCTGGCATTCTTTCTGATATTACTGTATTAGCCAGGTGCCTCCATTTCAGGTGCCGTAGGTTGAAGTCCCCAAGCAGGATGATGTTCGGAGCTGGATTAGTGAGGTTTTCCAAGCAGTGTTCTATTTTGATTAGTTGGTCTTTAAACTGCTGAGGGTTTGCCTCCGGTGACTTATATACAAGGACAATAACTACATTTAGAATATCTTTTTTGATTATCAGCACTTCCACCATATCATTTGAGGTGTTTAGCAGCTCAGTACAGATGAGTGTGTCTTTGATGTAGAGGCTGACCCCTCCCTGAAGCCAGTGTTTCCTATCACATCTGAAAAGATTGTACTCTGAGATCCATATTTCACCATCATGGTAGTCCTTTGTGTGGGTTTCTGTTAGGGCTGCAAACACTCCATTTGCCTCATGAAGGAGACAATCAATAAAGTGAACTTTGTTGGATTTGCGTGTTTTTATACCCTGGATGTTGGCAAATATAAATGATGTTATCGTGTTAGTGGTAGTGCTGGATGCCTTACTTGGTGTTAATATCTGAGGCTCTGGTAAGGAGGCCACTGTGTTTGCGTCCAGGGTGTGTTGTTTTGGAAGTGATTCGTCCTGTTTTGGTAGTAAGGTGGGTGTTGTGTGGTGTAGTACCTGTGTGCTTGTTGATAGTTTGTATTCCAGTCATGTGGGTATCTCCCTTCCCCTCTGTAATCCTGTAGTGGTTCCATCTGACTGTTCCTCTCTCTTATATTTACTACTCTGTTTCTGCCTTCCTCTAAAAAATTTCCAGTAGTGTCATATTGATCTTCCCGTCTATAACGCTGTGTACCTCTAACGTGGAATTCCGGACACTGAAGTTTGTAGCATTTTTTTGTCCCTAATCGAAAATTGACATAATTTAGGGTGGAAGTATCTACACCCTGTTCCAAAACGGCATGTACCCCTCTCCAACATGTTCCTGCATTTTCGAGGATGCAGAAAATGGCATTTTGATCCTAATTTTCCATATTTGCATATTCCTTTAGCGTAGAATTTGCAAATGTGTTCCGGTTTTGCGTTTTTCAAGGTATTTATATCTGTGTCTGCCTTGTCTACTCCTTTATTGGAGCCATCTCCGTCTTTCGTCCCAATTCCTTCATTTATGCACTCTGTCTCACTGTTGCTCTCATCGTTTATATTACCTGACTCTGCAATATTGCTGTTATTTTGTACCACAATACCCTCTTCCTCCACACTACTGCTGCAGTTCTCTAAACTATCTGTTCCTGAGTTTTGGTCGTTATCCAATGTTGTCTTTTCCCAGTCCACATATATCACTGGTAGCCTGTCTGTGAATGATAATCTCTGTGACTCGGGAATGTTTTTCATCAGAATAGTTATGTTCTCTAACATTAATCTGTCATCTTTGCAAACCCAGTAAATTCCTTGCCTTTTTATGCATCCTGGAGATAATTCTGTACAGCCCAGGTGAAATCTTATGTTACAGATGCAACACGTTACGCCTACATTACGTCTTCCCAGTACTCCCGAACACTCGCCACACCTCTCCATTGTCTGGTGTATTGTGTTGTATTTGTAGTTCACTGTGTGGATCATTGTTAATGTCAGTCCTTTTAACTCTTTATAAAATTATATGTATATATTTAATATTTATAATATTATATGTATACCGTATATATGTAATAATATGTATGTTATTTTGTTCAAACTTTATGGCAGGTACTTAGCGTAGGGTAGCGAAGCTGGTCCCCCGGTCGGTACAGATGACCTCTTGTTGTCCCAGGTTGATGTCACCAGTTACCAGTTACTCGATTTATAACCACTGATGTCGCCTCTTGCCACTATTCTATATTTATAATATTCTATGCACGATTTTCCTTCACTTCCAACTTATATGTTGTTGTGAGACCCGTTCCACTTCAGTGTTCCCCAAATCACCGTTCACTATTTTTTCCTCATACACGCATGTACACAAAGCCTCGTGCACTGGCTCACACGTGGTCTCCCGTTTATTCTTTATTTAACACAAAGTTCTATTGTTAATGACTGTTTTCAATTTTCCAGCGGGTCACTATGCACTTTGTTATGTCTGTAATCAGTAATCCATGGCAGTAGTCCTAAGAAATCCCGGTTAATGTCACGATTTTAACGGAGCGCGCAGATACGTCTTCCCCCTTTGACGACCTCAAGTCCATCATCACCCAGCAAAAATCTGCTATCAGAATAATAACAAATTCTGCTTTCAGACAACACTCAGCCCCCTTGTTTAACTCCCTAAACATGCTAAACATAATCTCACTCCACAAATTCTCTTATGTCAACTACATTTACAAAACCCTGTTCTTAAATGCAAATCCTGCTCTGAAACTCTCCCTGGACAGATGTAATAGGACCCATTATCACCACACCAGAAATAAATATCTCTTTGATATCCCCAGAGTTAAAGTTTATCTGTGTAAACACTCTATGCAAATAAAGGGACCCAGTCTATGGAACTCACTCCCTATTGAATTGAAAAGCTGTCCAACTTTAGCGTCATTCAAAAACAATACTAAAAAGTACCTAATTTCATCTTCATAGTTTTTTACCTTTTGCTTTAAAATTGCACTGTTTCTATTGCTACCCAATCTCCCAATCTTTATGTACCCAATCCAAAAATCTTTATCATTGTGATCATTGCTGTCTCTTATGTGTCTGTCAATCTGCTGTATGGTGTCTATTAATCTTGTTTAAATTACCAATCAAGCTGTCACTGTAATCAGTCAGAGCTTTAATATACCAATGTGCTTTAATTTACTTACTAATCTCTCTCATCTCATTTTTTTTTCTTGCAATGTATTTGTTAACATTTTATTAATTCTGCTAGAATTTACCTACTAAAAATTATCTGTTAGATTAAGGACCTGCCCGAAACGCTGCGCGTACTAGTGGCTTTACAAGATTGTAAATACTATGCTGTGTATTCTCACAAACCCAATGTACCTTCTTGTATATAAATAAATAAATAAATAAATAAATAAATAAATAAATAAATAAATAAATAAATAAATAAATAAATAAATAATACGCACAGCGTTTCGGGCAAGATGAAGGAAAAACACTTAGACTAAAACCTTAAAACTAATTGAGATCAAAAGTGTGAATTGAAAAATGAAAATCAAGAAAAACAATAATTGTATGATGGATGGAACAGCAGAAATTGAAACAGAACAGCAGAAGCAATTTTAACTAAATAAACAGAAGACAACAATTTTCTTCAAGTTTATATATGGCAGATATCAGCAGTTAAACTAGTTGGTCAATAATCAATATTGTTAATAAAAAGCAAAACATAGGTTGACATTTAGGGGTATGGTAGGTTACATGGAGTTTATTAGGTAGCACTTGGTTATTCTCTTAAGCTGGTTGAGAGAGGTACAGCCTTTGAAATGACTGGGAAGATCATTCCACATTCTGGATCTCTTGATTTGCAGAGAATTTCTAGTTTGGTTCAGTCGCACTCTTGGAGTATCAAATAGGTACTTATTCACCTAGTTGTTCTTGCGGGGGTTGAGTTCTGCTCTGTCGGCTTGCCTCTCAATTGTCAATCAATCAACTGTAACTACTAAATTATTCCCTCCCCCCCCACACACAAAACACACCCAGGAAGCAACTCTGTAACAGATGTCTAACTCCAAGGCACCTAATTTACTGATAGGTAACAGAGGCATCAGGGTGAAAGAAACTTTCCTCATTTGTTTCTACCTGGTCCGGGAGTCGAACCTGGGCCACAGAATTATGAGTCCTGCACGCTGTCCACTCAGCTACCAAAACCCCCTAGATCTGGAAGCCACACAAGAAACAAGATTTGTTTCTGATGTGGTGCCCATGGGTTCTGTTACAACCTTCTAGAAAGCGTTTAAGGTCAGGATTGGCATTACAGTTCAGGGTTTTAAATATATAGAGTACACTTGAGAGGATGTGCATTGACATATTATCTTACATATTTAAAGATTTAAGTGGGTCGAGTGCAGCCTGGGGGCCAGGGTTTGTTATTATTCCAATAGCAGATTTGTGTTGAGTAATTAGCGGCCGTAGACGATTTTGGGTAGTAGAACCCCCAAGCACAGACACCATAATTTAGATAAGGATAGATGAGAGAGTAATAGAGCATCACCAGGGCAATTTGAGGTACATAGTATATGATTTTAGAGAGAATGCAAAGTGTTTTAGAAACTTTTTAAGCTATATTTTTAAATGTGTCCCTGAAAATTCAGCTTGTTATCAATGAGAACACCAAAGATCGAATTTAATTACCATCTACTGTGTTACTAATTTGGATATTGTTAATTATTAGATTAATTTGATTTGAGGATTTATTACCAAAGAAAATATAGAAGATTTTGTCAATGTTAAAGATGAGTTTGTTAGCAGTTAGCCAAAGATGGAGTTTATTTAGTTCAATATTCACTGAATCATTCAAAATAAGAGGGTTAGGACTGGAGAAAATGAAGAGTGTGTCACTAGCAAATTAAATTGGTTTGAGATGTTGAGAGACATTTGGAACGTCATTAATGTAGATGAGAAAGAATGTGTGTATGTACATGAAAGATAATGTAGACTAAGAAATATTTACTTAATATTATATAATTAATATCATATAATCAATACCATGTAACTAATTTCACTCACATTTTTCCTGATAATAAGTTTATGTTACTCTAATCTTATATTTTTATTTATTACAATTTGTCCTTTCTTCATGTGTCATCTAATTTTTGCATTTCTTTGATAAAGTGTTTATTCATGTCCTTTGTTTATTCTTGTTTCCTTGAATAAAGGAAATCTCCTTTCCTTGTGATCCTTGTTTATTTTTAGTGTTGCCCTCATTAACCATAACTTATACCATATTACTCATATGATCTGTTAAGTTCCAAGAAAATATTAAGAGAAAAAGTCCAGTTTCTTTTCTAAATTACACCTTAGTATTTCCATTGTGTTTTCAATTTAAATAAAGTACTCTATTGTTGCTAGAACTACTGACTCATTAATGCAATAGTCTATACCAGTCATTATTAAGTATCACCTTTTTATTGTATTCATTTGTGTTTGTGTAAAATTATTCATTTTTGTTAGCTTACTTCTCCTTTAGTATTAAGTGCTTACCCCGTCACACCTTTAATTAAATTTTCTTCTAAATTATTGCAAGTTTTGCGGGAAACACTTTACGTAATAATGGCTTCATGAGTTTGTGTAACTCTTGTCCCCACAATTGTATATTACTCATATGTTCTTGTACACACATTATTTTTAATACAAATTTAAATATTTACATTTTTTAATATATTGATGTCCTGAAAATGATGTTACACCCCCTTCTTCCTACTCACGGCATCCTTGAAAACAAAATTTCCCCGGCTTCTGTTCCTCCTGCTATTTCTACTGCTACTTCTCATGCTGATCCAGCTACTGCTGTTCCTTCTGCTATTTCTACTGCTACTTCTCATGCTGATCCAGCTACTGCTGTTCCTTCTGCTATTTCTACTGCTACTTATCATGCTGATCCGGCTACTGCTGTTCCTACTGCTATTTCTACTGCTACTTCTCATGCTGATCCTGCTACTGCTGTTCCTTCTGCTATTTCTACTGCTACTTCTCATGGGAGAAGTTGAGCCGGTCGGCCGAGCGGACAGCACACTGGACTTGTGATCCTGTGGTCCCGGGTTTGATCCCGGGAGCCTGCGAGAAACAATGGGCAGAGTTTCTTTCACCCTATGCCCCTGTTACCTAGCAGTAAAATAGGTACCTGGGTGTTAGTTAGCTGTCACGAGCTGCTTCCTGGGGGTGGAGGCCTGGTCGAGGCCGGGCCACGGGGACACTAAAAAAAGCCCCGAAATCATATCAAGATAACCTCATGCTGATCCGGCTATTGCTATTCCTCCTGCTATTTCTACTGCTACTTATCATGCTGATCCGGCTACTGCTGTTCCTCCTGCTATTTAAGAACATAAGAACAAAGGTAACTGCAGAAGGCCTATTGGCACATACGTGGCAGCTCCTATTTATAACCACCCAATCCAACTCATATACATTTGCAACTCACGCTTGAAACAATCGAGGGACCCCACCTCCGCTACGTTTCGTGGTAATTGGTTTCACAAATCAACAACCCTGTTACCAACTGCTACTTCTCATGCTGATCCAGCTACTGTTGTTTCTACTATTACACCCTCTGCTGCTGCTTGCTGCACTGCACTGGACCTCAACTCCTCTTAATTACTTCAGCTTGCTACACTACACTGGACCTCACCTTCCAATAATTACCTTAGCTTGCTGCACTACACTGGACCACAACTCCATATAATTACCTTAGCTTGCTGCACTGCACTGGACCTCAACTCCTCTTAATTACCTTAGCTTGCTGCACTACACTGGACCTCAACTCCTCATAATTACCTTAGCTTGCTGCACTACACTGGACCTCAACTCCTCATAATTACCTTAGCTTGCTGCACTACACTGGACCACAACTCCATATAATTACCTTAGCTTGCTGCACTGTACTGGACCTCAACTCCTTATAATTACCTTAGCTTGCTTCACTACACTTGACCACAACTCCTTATAATTACCTTAGCTTGCTGCACTACACTGGACCTCAACTCTTCATAATTACCTTAGCTTGCTGCACTACACTGGACCTCAACTCCTCGTAATTACCTTAGCTTGCTCCACTACACTGGACCTCAACTCCTTATAATTACCTTAGCTTGCTGCACTACACTGGACCTCAACTCCTCATAATTACCTTAGCTTGCTGCACTACACTGGACCTTAACTCCTCATAATTAACTTAGCTTGCTACACTACACTGGACCTCACCTTCCAATAATTACCTTAGCTTGCTGCACTACACTGGACCTCAACTCCTCTTAATTACCTTAGCTTGCTACACTACACTGGACCTCACCTTCCAATAATTACCTTAGCTTGCTACACTACACAGGACCTCAACTCCTCATAATTACCTTAGCTTGCTACACTACACTGGACCTCAACTCCTCATAATTACCTTAGCTTGCTGCACTACACTGGACCTCAACTACTCATAATTACTTTAGCTTGCTACACTACACTGGACCTCACCTTCCAATAATTACCTTAGCTTGCTACACTACACTGGACCTCAAGTCCTCATAATTACCTTAGCTTGCTGCACTACACTGCACCTCAACTCCTCATAATTACCTTAGCTTGCTGCACAACACTGGACCTCAACTACTCATAATTACTTTAGCTTGCTACACTACACTGGACCTCAACTCCTCATAATTACCTTAGCTTGCTACACTACACTGGACCTCAACTCCTCATAATTACCTTAGCTTGCTACACTACACTGGACCTCAACTCCTCATAATTACCTTAGCTTGCTACACTACACTGGACCTCAACTCCTCATAATTACCTTAGCTTGCTACACTACACTGGACCTCAACTCCTCATAATTACCTTAGCTTGCTGCACTACACTGGACCTCAACAAAGTTTAGTTCTTGGACATTTAGTCATTAGAGTTTTGGCAACAAAACAAAAATGATCAAACTTAAAATTTACTTTATTGTCAAAATTACACTTTAATAATTATAATAATAATGAAAGATTCTAAAAAGATATGAGGAGGGTGTGAACCTGCACACTTGGTACTGCCAAGCTAGACCACCACACCATGAGGAGGGTGTGAACCTACACACTTGGTACTGCCAAGCTAGACCACCACACCATGAGGAGGGTGTGAACCTACACACTTGGTACTGCCAAGCTAGACCACCACACCATAAGGAGGGTGTGAACCTGCACACTTGGTACTGCCAAGCTAGACCACCACACCATGAGGAGGGTGTGAACCTGCACACTTGGTACTGCCAAGCTAGACCACCACACCATGAGGAGGATGTGAACCTGCACACTTGGTACTGCCAAGCTAGACCACCACACCATGAGGACTGTGTGAACCTGCACACTTGGTACTGCCAAGCTATACCACCACACCATAAGGAGGGTGTGAACCTGCACACTTGGTACTGCCAAGCTAGACCACCACACCATAAGGAGGGTGTGAACCTGCACACTTGGTACTGCCAAGCTAGACCACCACACCATGAGGTGATTGATTGATAAAGATTAAGCCACCCAAAAGGGGGCACGGGCATGAATAGCCCGAATGTGAAGGCTCTTTGGAGCCATTACCAGTACCAATAGCTGGTACTTGGGATCTGTGGATGGATGGGATCGGCATGGTCGCTCGCAATTTATGGCTCCGTGGAAGCTTCGTTGCCAGGTTGCAGTTTAATGTGCAAAGCGACGCTTTATATGTTGTTGTTGAGTTAGGGGCGACGACGATCGTGGGATCGGATGCGCCCCGGCGTACCCGTGAAGGGTGAATCGCAAAGCCAGGAAAGGACGAAATGCTAAGCCAAAACGCGAAACGAGTGACGCCAAGCACTAGAAACTAATATGCCACACGGCAAAGCTACGCACAAAGAGAGAGGCAGAAGCACATAATAGAACAGGGCAAACAAACGGCCAGAAGGGCACACAGCATGTCATAGAGCAAATACACAAGAAATCAGAGCACTATACTTGCCCGGGAACTTGGCCCGCGGGAATCTTACATTGAACGCCTCCCAGAGCACCCATTGCCAAGGGTCTCGTCCACCCACCGGGGACGCCATAACATCCGGAACCGGGGCAACAAACACCTGCAAACTGGGGACCCAGATGGTAGAACTCATGAGGCGAGAAGTCGCCACTCGCCCCCACAGGAAGGGAACTTGCCCCCCACGAAAGCACTCCGGTCCGTTAGACAGCAGTAACTCGGCAATCTTCGACCAGTGACTCGGTGGCATCACAGACGCCGGCAACACGTCCCCCAGGGCCCCAACGCGCACCCGCACCACAGGGGTACTCGCGGCCCCGGACACACCACCAGACGACAGCAGGGAACCCGGACGGCGCGCATCCTTCCGTAACGTCACCACCAGGCCACACCCAGCCCCAGAGTCCACACCATCCCTGGCAGCGGAAGCCACCACCCCCCACTGTGGAGAGTCCCCCAGCGGAGAAAGAACCGAAGGCACGTCCGAGACACAGGCACCAGCACCGGCAGGCACATGGACCTCCGCCACCACGAACCGCGGAGACATCGACGCATCCGTATCCACACTGTCAACACCCGAAGCCCCACAGTCACTGAAGTCACCAACGTCGGCCCAGGAAGAAGACGAACGCCGGGAACGTTTGGGCACCGGCCGGATATCGTCCGAGCCGGTAACTGACCCAGAAACACGGGTACCACGAGCCGAAGGAACCGACGCCAGGACGGCAGCAGCCTCTATCACAGGGGGAACCGGGCCACACACAGCAGGAGACTCCGCAGCGACCCCAGCACCAAGCACATCCGGGACCCGAGTCACAGACACAGGGCCAGGCGCAGCATCAGAAGACAGCGACGTCACACAGGGAGCTCCAGGAAGGCCCACGGGAGCAAGCTGGAACAGCAACAGGATCAGGCAGACCAACCGACGGTACCTCAAGAACCGGAGGAAGGACGGCAACAACCGGAGGAACGGCAGGCGCCGCCGGGAAGCTGCAGCAGCAAACGGTCGAGAAACGTCCTCACTCCACGGCTGCTAACAGTCGACCCGACGCTGTATATCTGAACAGAATAACCTCGGTAGTTTGGTACCATCAGGATCGTCATCCTTTTCCAGGAATTGCATTTGTTCGTCTGGGAATTTGCGGTGAAAATCTGGGTCGTGGTATTCTTTTTTTCAGTATTGTGAGGTCAGTGTAAGCGTTCATGGTGTGGGCGTGGACATACTTGGGGTGCGGGTATTTGTTCTGGCCGATTATTTTGTTACATCTGTGGGCCAATTTTCGTCTGGTGTGGGCGTTGCCATTGAACTTGCAAGGCGGAATGAACAGCACATGGCAAGTATTTTTGTTTTCGTCGTCGGTCGCAAGGCCGTTCTCGTCGACGTTGGTGGGGGCTCTGGAGACCTCTGGAGATCCTCTTGGTGTTGGTTGTGGTAGTTTCGGGTGGTCCGTTTTCGTCTTTGGATATGGTGTCTTCATTGGCAGGGGTAGCCAGTGTGGGTGGCGTCCCTGTTACCGGACTGGTTGTGGGTCCTGCGGGGTCGGACGCCAGGCCGGCCCCAGGTGGAGCTGGGAGGTCACCTGGTACCGTTACCGTCGGAAGTCCATTTGCAGTGAGCAGACTGTTGATAGTGTGGACGTATAGGTTGACATCGTTGCCTGCCAATTTGTCGGCGAGGTGTAGAAGTGTCGGAGGGTGTAGGAGGGTGTTGTTGGTGGTAACTGCAGCAGCTTCCCCAGTGTTCTCGGGCAAGGCCAGGGAAGCAGACGTAGGCGGTTTGGCTAGCTGAGTTGAGGTGGTGCTTTAGATCATTCTTTTTATTTCCTCCTGCCGGTGGAGACAGTCAGGTGAAACTGCAGTGTGCGGCCCATTGCAGAGTAGGCAGCGTCGATGTGAAGATTGTAATTGAAACTGAAATAAGTTTATTGAGGTAAAATACATACAAATTAAGGGATGAGGCAGCTCAAGGTTTTCTCACCCCGTTCAGTACATCGTGTTAATACATACATATACACACATCACAAACAATAAACATATTACCAAACATTCTGAGAGATAAACGTCTACATTTCCTGATGGGAAGATGTGCAGGCTGTGTAGTGATGCTCCTGGGCACAGATACTGCATTTCTGCACTGGCTCGGTGCACTTACTGGTGTGGTGGGAGTACCGGTAGCGCTCTGGTTTCCCGTCAAAATGCAGTGATGAGGAATTGATGTGCATAGATTTATGGACTGGTACCTGAAGGGCCATTATAATCATTTTAATGTTCTTATACTAGGCATTACCGGGAGGGATTTGTGGTTGTGAAGTGATGGTTGTCAGTCTCACAAAGACGTGTCAATAATAAAAAGAAATATTAAGATGTCTACTGCAGGGTCATGTTGGTCATGACCGAGGATGGTTGTCTACTGCAGGGTCATGTTGGTCATGACCGAGGAGGGTTGTCTACTGCAGGGTCATGACCGAGGATGGTTGTCTACTGCAGGGACATGTTGGTCATGACTGAGGATGGTTGTCTACTGCAGGGTCATGACCGAGGAGGGTTGTCTACTGCAGGGTCATGTAGGTCATGACCGAGGATGGTTGTCTACTGCAGGGTCATGTTGGTCATGACCGAGGATGGTTGTCTACTGCAGGGTCATGTAGGTCATGACCGAGGATGGTTGTCTACTGCAGGGTTATGTTGGTCATGACCTGGTACCTGGTTGATACCTGGTTGATGGGGTTCTGGGAGTTCTTCTACTCCCCAAGCCCGGCCCGAGGCCAGGCTCGACTTGTGAGAGTTTGGTCCACCAGGCTGTTGCTTGGAGCGGCCCGCAGGCCCACATACCCACCACAGCCCGGTTGGTCCGGCACTCCTTGGAGGAATAAATCTAGTTTCCTCTTGAAAATGTCCACGGTTGTTCCGGCAATATTTCTTATGCTTGCTGGGAGGACGTTGAACAACCGCGGACCTCTGATGTTTATACAGTGTTCTCTGGTTGTGCCTATGGCACCTCTGCTCTTCATTGGTTCTATTCTACATTTTCTTCCATGTCGTTCACTCCAGTACGTTGTTATTTTACTGTGTAGATTTGGTACTTGGCCCTCCAGTATCTTCCAGGTGTATATTATTTGATATCTCTCTCGTCTTCTTTCTAGTGAGTACATTTGGAGGGCTTTGAGACGATCCCAATAATTTAGGTGCTTTATTGCATCTATGCGTGCCGTATATGTTCTCTGTATTCCCTCTATTTCAGCAATCTCTCCTGCTCTGAAGGGGGAAGTGAGTACTGAGCAGTACTCAAGACGGGACAACACAAGTGACTTGAAGAGTACAACCATTGTGATGGGATCCCTGGATTTGAAAGTTCTCGTAATCCATCCTATCATTTTTCTGGCTGTCGCAATATTTGCTTGGTTATGTTCCTTAAACGTTAGGTCGTCAGACATTATTATTCCCAAATCCTTTACATGCTGTTTTCCTACTATGGGTACATTTGATTGTGTTTTGTACTCTGTATTATGTTTAAGGTCCTCATTTTTACCGTACCTGAGTACCTGAAATTTATCACTGTTAAACATCATGTTATTTTCTGATGCCCAGTCGAAAACTTTATTAATATCAGCTTGAAGTTTTTCAATGTCCTCAGCCGAGGTAATTTTCATACTGATTTTTGTGTCATCTGCAAAGGATGATACGAAGCTGTGACTTGTATTTTTGTCTATATCTGATATGAGAATAAGGAAAAGCAGCGGTGCAAGGACTGTACCCTGAGGTACAGAGCTTTTCACTGCACTTGGACTAGATTTTATATGGTTGACAGTTACTCGCTGAGTCCTGTTTGACAGAAAACTTAGTATCCAGCGTCCTACTTTACCGGTTATTCCCATTGACTTCATTTTGTGTGCTATCACGCCATGGTCACATTTATCGAAAGCCTTTGCGAAGTCCGTGTATATCACATCAGCATTCTGTTTCTCTTCTAATGCCTCAGTGACTTTGTCGTAGTGCTCAAGTGAGAGGCACGATCTTCCCGCTCGAAATCCATGTTGGCCTGGGTTGTGAAGGTCATTGGTCTCCATGAAATTGGTGACCTGACTCCTAATCACTCTCAAATACTTTTATGATGTGCGATGTTAGTGCAACTGGTCTATAATTTTTTGCCAATGCTTTGCTCCCTCCCTTGTGTAGAGGGGCTATGTCTGCTATTTTTTTTTTTTGTCCCCTAACTCCCCTTGCCACTTCGGGGGGGTATAGGGTTTTTATGTAGCTTCGGAGCCCGATCCCCCCAGCCACAGGGCATGGCGAGACGGACCCCTAAGCATACCTAATACCCTAACACACACAAACTAAAATAAACATATATGGCAGATCTCATCACACCCACAAGAGTTAAGATGATACTAATAATACATAATAATAACCTGAAAATAAGCAAAAACATTAATGGAAAATTCTTTTGTATTTAGGTGCTTTATTAAGTGCATCTGGTATCTCCCCCGTGTCCAAGCTCTTCCTCCACACTATACTGAGTGCCTGTGCTACCGGCACTTTGCATTTCTTTATAAATATTGAATTCCATGAGCCTGGACCTGGGGGCGAGTGCATGGGCATGTTTTCAATTTCTTTTTCAAAATTTAGTGCGCTCGTGTTTATATCAGTTATATTTACAGGGGTTTGAATATCCCGCATAAAGAAATTGTCTGGATCTTCCACCTTCATGTTGTTTATTGGAGTGCTAAACATGTCCTCATACTGCTTTTTTAGGATTTCACTAATTTCTTTGTCATCCTCCGTGTATGAACCTTCACTTGTACGAATAGGTCCAATACTGGCAGTGGTTTTTGCTTTTGATTTCGCATATGAGAAGAAATATTTTGGATTTTTCTTTATTTCCTGAATTGCTTTCTGTTCTAACTGCCTTTCTTCAGTTTCATATGAGTGTTTCAATTTCCGCTCGATTTCTTCAATCTCCCTATTTAAATTATTCCTTCTTTGACGGGAAATTCGTGTCTGCATAAGCAGTTCCGTTATTTTTTTCCTGCGTTTATAGTGTCGTCTGCGTTCTCTTTCTACGTTAGATCTCTTTCTGGCTTTCCTCAAAGGAACATGTTTCAGACAGACTTGATACGCTTCTGAAGTCAGTTTTTCTATTCCTTCTGTAGGACTTGTATTATTTAGAACAGTTCCCCATGGAATGTTTGTAAGTTCCCTGTTTATTATCTCCCAGTCTATCCTTTTATTATTAAAATTTAATTTACTGAATAGCCCCTCTCGCTTTATCAACGTTTTAGGTCTATTCTGAGTATTGATGGTAGTTTGCACTTCAATGAGTTTGTGATCTGAGTATGTGGTATCTGATATCGTAATGTCTCTGATAATGTCTTCATTGTTCGTAAAGACCAGATCTAGAATATTTTCATTTCTCGTTGGCTCCGATATCTGCTGATTGAGTGAAAATTTGTCACAGAATCTAAGTAGTTCTCTAATCTGTGGTTGGTTAGGTCCTGATAGATTTCCTGGTATAATATTATTGTTTGCTATTTTCCACCTGAGACTAGGCAAGTTGAAGTCACCTAGGAAGAGGAGGACCTAGGACCGAGGAGGGTTGTCTACTGCAGGGTCATGTAGGTCATGACCGAGGATGGTTGTCTACTGCAGGGACATGTTGGTCGTGACCGAGGATGGTTGTCTACTGCAGGGACATGTTGGTCGTGACCGAGGATGGTTGTCTACTGCAGGGACATGACCGAGGATGGTTGTCTACTGCAGGGTCATGACCGAGGATGGTTGTCTACTGCAAGGACATGTTGGTCACGCCCGAGGATGGTTGTCTACTGCAAGGACATGTTGGTCACGCCCGAGGATGGTTGTCTACAGCAAGGACATGTTGGTCACGACCGAGGATGGTTGTCTACTGCAGGGACATGTTGGTCATGACCGAGGATGGTTGTCTGCTGCAGGGACATGTTGGTAATGACCGAGAATGGAGAAGGCTTTCCATTTTCTTTTGTTTACACAGGTGGGTACAGGAGTAGACGACTTGTGACTCCTGTTAGCAAGGCTGAGCGCTTACCCTTCCCATAGTTCATGGTACAACCCGTTATACAGAGAACGTCGCTTCTCGTTCGAATGTGTTCCCTAAGGCCAAAAAACGTCGTACTAGAAAATGGAAGCGGCTCGCGAAAGTGACGTACTGTCCCGTTTTCTGTTTTGGCTTCTCTGGTAAGTTAGGAGAAGTCACGTTAAATTTACCGTTTTCTTGACGTTGCGAAACCTTAAGAGGATCAGCAGGATGGTATGACTTGCCCACAAGTTTTCGCTAGAACACGATCTGCCTTCCGTTGACAACCTGGTGTCCAACTACTTCTGGAAGAACAGGGGCAAACAATTAAGTTTTGGTGCTCCAGCTCTCCCACGATCATCTACTGATCTGTCAAAGAAGACGAGGTGAGTGTGCAGAGTATTCTTGATGAAGCTGTCAATGTGAGTTTGACTGCAAGTTTGTGTCATACACTTGTGTATGAAGTGTTAGAATGCAGGCAACTGCACAGTGTTAAGAACAATTGCTGGAAGACAACTACACAATATTAGGGACGGGAGCACCTTACTAGTTGTCAAATATCGATACTGTTCTTAAAAGATTTCCCCATTTTGCACCTGCAAGATAACGTAAGCTTTTAAGGGTTGATAGATGTTAATCTTCTTGTTTGAGGAGCTGTTCACTTGAGACAGTTAAGCAAGTCCCAGCTGTGTCTGGGTACAAGTGACAGGATGAACAACCCAGCGGGGTTTCTTCCTATTGGGGAGTGTTGTACATGCTGCTATGGCGGTCTGTCCACTCACAAGATGAGTGGCGCTGCCCAATAAACTCGCCCCTCGGGGCAAATTTTAAAATTTAACCTTGTTGCAAGGTAAGAGTTCCATCTTCTCTGACGAGTAATACTCTTTCCAATGTTTTGTACTCGGAGTTGCTTTATAACACCAGTGTTGCTAATACAGTTTTGTAGTCACAAATATATTCTGCATTTGTTCTTCATTAGCTTTAGGTATGATCAAAGTAACTAACAAGTCATATATACAGTGAAAATTATTATTAAAAAAGTAATAACTCCTCGTATGAGCACAATATGTATAACACTTGTCTTTAACAGCAGGAGTTCTTTCTCGGTGTTATGGGACCTAAGTAATGGGGGGTATGGGACCCAATCATTGGGGGTATGGGACCCAATCATTGGGGGGTATGGGACCCAATCATTGGGGGTATGGGACCCAAACATTGGGGGTATGGGACCCAAATAATAGAGGTATAGAACCGAAATAATGCAGGTATGAGACCCAAGTATCGGGAGTTTGGAGCCCAAATAATAGGGGTATGGGACCAAAACAATGGGTGAATGGGATACGAATAATGGGGGGTATGGAACTTTGATGACCCATATGACTAAGTGATAGAGAACACCGGTTTGTGGCCAAAGAAGTACAGCACAGAGTTAGATAGGGCCGTTGTAAAGGGGATCAGAGTGCCTGTGGCTGAGTAGTTAGTGCTACGGATTCGTAGTCCCGTGGACCAGGGATCGATCCCCGGCGATGGCGGAAAAAAATAGGCAGAGTTTATTTCACCTGATGCACCTGCTCACCTAGCAGTAAATAGGCACCTGGGAGTTAGACAGCTGCTTTCTGGGAATGTGTAACAAAAAGGAGGTCTGGTCGAGGACCGGCCCGCATGGACGCTAAGCCCCAAAATCATCTCAAGATAACCTCAAGAAAAGAAATGCTGCCAACCATATGACGAATGAACACAGTGTAAGTTTCTAGCTTGTTTAAGTGAAGTTAGTGAGAAGTGTTTTAAAGGAAAAAGACTGATGGAAGATTATATCACATAGAGTGAAAAGGTAAAAGTCAATGGTTGTTTTATGTTTTGTAAAATGAGTAGTTACATTATTATATTTGGGCATCATAGAAAAGAGAAGGAATTGTTGCTCTGAAAAATGTCTGAACTGGATGTGGCCTCAGGGCGTTTCGTTTAAAATAAGTGCCTGTACTCTCAGTTAACATCCCGACCACCAACGTTATTTTATTATTGATATATTATTATGCAACTCTGGCACTAACAACTTTTTGCGTGTTGTATATGGTTAAGGTCAGAGAGGATTAACGTGTACTGGGGATTAAGGGATAATATCCAAGTACATGTCTCCTACAGAGGCTGAAGATCTACCTACAGTATTGCATTAGTAAGTCTTACTCATGCCTATATGCGGAGTTGTACATATAGTGTATGTAGTGCAAGGTGTTTTGTAATGGCGGGGTCTGAGGGTCATTAAAACAGAATAAATCTTTAATATTTTCTTGTGCATCAGTGTGGGGGCTTAAGCAAATCACCTCTTTAGAAAATAATGACGCAGAAAAGTTCCTTGGTTGTCGGGCCTTGTTTAACTACGCCTGAGGGCTCTCTGATGTTCAATACTTATTATGTTCAAAGCAGCCCAGGAGCACAGTAGTCTAGTCTCATATAATTTACTAAGAACACAACACTAAGTGACCACAAGTCCAAAATAATGCATGGGTTCATTACAGGGACTTCAAATAATGTGGGTATGCAGCCCGTCCTCATAAAGGCCAAAGTCCATTCCATGCACCCGTAAACCCCCTGTTTATGTATAAAAAAAAGGCTTACATAAGACTCACAAATGATGACGTCTAAACACTTCCTTATCAATTGCTTCGCTAAAGACTTTTGTTCGATCCACAACACTGTAAATGCTTCACCAAGGAACAACAAATACAAATAATCGCCAACAGAACCTAAACACCTGGCCAAATGTAACCAATGCATAAATAGGCAAAGTATGCTTATAAATATCAATATTAATTTACATGCGATAACATTCCTATTTTAAATGAACAACATGTTAAAATTGATGAAATCGTCTTTGGGGTCGAACGTTAAATGGAATGGACTAGATCTGTGGAGGAGTTGGAGGCCTCAAGTCCCAGGTTATGGGTCCCAAGTACGTCCAAGGCCCAGGTCTGGGGTCCCGAGTGCCCCCAAGGCCCAGGTCAGGGGTCCCAAGTGCCTCCAAGGCCCAGGTAAGGGGTCCAGAGTGCCTCCAAGGCGCCGGTCAGGGGTCCCAAGTGCCTCCAAGACCCAGGCAATGGGTCCCGAGTGCCTCCAAGGCCCAGGTAAGGGGTCCCGAGTACCTCCAAGGCCCAGGTAAAGGGTCCCGAGTGCCTCCAATGCCCAGGTAAGGGGTCCCGAGTGCCTCCAAGGCCCAGGTCAGGGGTCTCGAGTGCTTCCAAGGCCCAGGTCAGGGGTTTCGATTGCCTCCAAGGCCCAGATCAGGGGTCCTGAGTGCCCCCAAGGCCCAGGTCAGGGGTCCCAAGTGCCTCCAAGGCCCAGGTAAGGGGTCCAGAGTGCCTCCAAGGCCCCGGTCAGGGGTCCCAAGTGCCTCCAAGACCCAGCCAATGGGTCCCGAGTGTCTTCAAGGCCCAGGTCAGGGGTCCCGAGTACCTCCAAGGCCCAGGTCAGGGGTCCCGAGTGCCTCCAAGGCCCAGGTCAGGGGTCCCGAGTGCCTCCAAGGCCCAGGTCGGGGGTCCCGAGTGCCTCCAAGGTCCAGGTCAGGGGTCCCGAGTATCTCCAAGGCCCAGGTCAGGGGTCCCGAGTGCCTCCATGGCCCAGGTCAGGGGTCCCGAGTGCCTCCAAGGCCCAGGTCAGGGGTCCCGAGTGCCTCCAAGGCCCAGGTCAGGGGTCCCGATTGCCTCCAAGGCCCAGGTCAGGGGTCCCGAGTGCCTCCAAGGCCCAGGTCAGGGGTCCCGAGTGCCTCCAAGGCCCAGGTCAGGGGTCCCGATTGCCTCCAAGGCCCAGGTCAGGGGTCCCGAATGCCTCCATGACCAAGTTTGAGGGCCCTAATGCCAATGAACAGTTTAGGGATTTGAAATTTTTAAATATTTTGGGGAAAGGAAATTGGGACGTACCTTAAAATTAGAAGAACGTTGTCCATCTGTGAGCTGTCGGTTTTTATTTACCTGTTAAGACTTGAAGGTGAATTATTCAAAAGAATTAGTGAAGTCTTCGTAACATTAAATCCTCAAACAAATATAATAAAATACCTGTATGAATGACCCATTTTTATCCATATATACATAAGCAGCTCAGGTGAAAGTGACACTTGAAGATGGGGGTGTTTCCCACCTTTACTTGAAGGAGGAGGGCGCTGGGGTAGCTCGTCCAGTGAGGCCAGACAGGTGTTGGTCAACTCAACACTGCCTGTGACACCCTCGCATACACAAACTTATGATTTTCAATTAGGATATATTATGCAATATTCACGAATTTTTCAAAACGTCTTAAACGCTCAACACTAGACAAGACACACTGAACGATGACTTTGAACTGTCGACAAGTACGTAACCTGGCCACAACAGAAATAATCTGTTGTTGATTGTTGTCATAAATACAGCTGCTCGGAACAAAAATTTCCAAGCTACACGGGGTATCGAAAACTTGTAGTGAACTTCGCGGAATGGTCTATTGTCGTTTGGTATTTATAACATAGCACTGAACACTTGCAAGTTTGCACAATCACGCACAATAATGACATTTTTTGTCCTCTGGTTTAACTTAACCTTTCTTTTATACAACAGATGTTTTAGGGTCTTGCTAGACAAGAACCAAGTAATTAAAATATTCTTGTAAAGCATGACTTATCCAGTCATAACCACAATGTGCACATTTAGCATCTTGGTAGACAAGAACTAGGTAATTACAGTTCCGGTGCCACTTATAACACAAGTATCATTGTCCCGTGACAACACGTCATGTTAGTCAACATCGTGTCTCTATAACTCACTTTGCCAGAACTCATGTTTATTTTGTTCGTCAGTAACATTATTGATGTTTAGATGTTTCCGTCACTGGTCACAACACACGCTTCATTAAGTTGGTGTTGGGGTTAAGACCTATCAACCTCTGGAGGGGTCAGTAAGGCCACCACAACTGTTGACTCACTGGAGCACTAACTCAGGACAGAAGAACCTCCAATAGGTGGACTCATTGTGGGATAAACACAATCAATACATTCGATATAACAAATACAGTCACTGAGAGGGGTATCGACGAAATACCTGTAGACTTCGTTATGTAAGCCTCTTGGGAATCACTGCCAGCAGAGTTCCTGATTTTGACTCTTGAAGGAAAAAAGAGCCTGACTAATCCTGATCTGCTACGTAATATTGCACAGATGCATATAGAAGCAAACGTGGCACCTGACAGCTTTACATGCTTCACAGATAGATCAGTAAATCAGCAGTGAGAAGAAACCAGAGATGCAGTTAAGGCAGGAAACTGTAATTAGTTGGAGACTCTCAAACGGCGTGTTTAACTTAACAAACAGTGATGCTAGCCATTCAAAAGGCTTTAGAACATGCCCTTGCTGAACACCGTCAACATGTTATCATACATACAGATTCGAGAACTGCCACTGAAACCTTGCAACAAGAACACATACGTGACTTAAGATTTCAACTTAGATTCAACAGAGCAGAAGAAGTTGTTAAACACATATGGCAAAATCTTACTGAAGCGACTATACGATTCATAAATACTCATACTCTGTCCAAGCAAAACAGAAACAAGCAACACTTAGTGGGCCAGCCAGAGGCTTAAGGCCCACGCAGAAATATCCCTGCAAAAAAAAAAAAAAAATACGTGACAATATCCATCTGATCACAAATGTTATATCATTAGTGCAAACACTCAAACTCAAGGCCGTCGGGTACTTATCAACTGATTATCTACTACTTATCAACATTATTCCCCCATGACTTGGCACATGGTGCCAAGTCATGTGGGAATAATAGGAAATGACATTGCAGACGAAGTTGCAAAACTTGCAGCTAAGAGAAGAAATGCACATTTACATACAGTCTAATGCAGATTAAGGAAGAACTCACGGTATAAACACCTAGAAATGGTGTACATTCACTCCCAGTGTGCGTCCATCACTATGTGTTGCTGACGATTATTTTGTCCACGGGGTGGACAAGGGACTGGTGTTTACTTTTCACCATGTTTTTATTTTTCTCATATCAAGGAACGCAAGGTATGTGCCAGGGAGCAACACACGGGCTTTAGCCAGTAAGGCGTCCAGAATTACAAGGTTTTCTTAGCATCAGTCAATCGGAACAAACGCTTTCTGACACTTGTCAATACTGACGGTCCTAGAGAATTGGCTACCCAGTATCTTATGGAGTAAATGCACTATCGTAGATTACATAGGTAAGGGGGGTTGGGGCGATAATATTTGCTTTCCTTGGTGTTAGGGATCTTGGGGATTAGCACTGTCTGATTTCTGCAGAATGGGATGGGGAGGGACTCACTTACGAGCCACAGGTTGTACAGTTTCATGAGTGCCCGTACGGGAATGGCCTTAAGGAGACGGGTGGTGATTCCGTCGGGGCCAGGCGCAAACGCCTTACTTGCCTTACGTGTACTGAGGATTTTCCCTGGTGTTATAGGCATCCCTAAGTCATGAACTGTTGGTGCCGGGTCCAAGAGGCGAGGATCGGGCTCGAACGGTCTGGAGAAGAGACCCTCCCAGAAGGGAAAGAGTCGATCTGAACCCACCTCGGAAGGTGCCACCCTCCAATTTCCAGAGAGGATGTAGCCAATGACCTGAACAGTTGAACCGCAGAATGGAGTGGACTTGGTCTCAAGACGGGTTGGATATTTCTGTGTTACAATTGTTTGTTGTTGTTGTTTTAGATTTAGTTACTCAGAACGAAATGTCCATGTAGCACGGGCTATGGTGAGCCCGTAATGTCTTACATAGTGTAAGACAAATATATAGGCTCACAGTTTCGCTGATTCGTGTATATTGTTGTCAGTGTGGGTGTGAACAACACGTCCTCTTGAATAGGAAATACCATCTTGACGTATAAGTTCCCAAAGACCAAAAACTGATGTACTTAAACAGTCATTGCTGCTCATAAAATTGTTCTGGCCCCTCTTTCTATTCTTTGTTCATCAGTTAGGTTAGATTCCAGAAAATTAGTTCATGCGTTTTTTGACGTTGGGGACGCTCAAGTGAATGGGGTGAATAAACACAGTTATCATATGTATCATATTTTTTTTCTGTGTAACATGTCCGCAAAAATCTGCGTCACACTTAACTTCTCTACCACACACACCTTTCATGTGTATGGGCGGAGAATTTTAATTACATATTTATCTAAAAATACTCCAAATTATTCAACTGTTGGCAAGATATTAGCAACCAAAACAATTCTGCAGTATTTCAAACATCTCGTAAATAAAATGCTATTTGCATAACATGGAATCAGTTAAATGTAACTAAAGCGACAGTGTAGATGCTGCTTGCAACATTTTTAGGAAATTATCAGTAAAAAATAAAGCATAAATTAATACTATAATAATAATAATAATAATAACCCTTGTATGAGCACAAAAAGTATAAATATTCTTCTTTAAAAGCTTTAAATTTCGTTTTATTCCTTTATTAGAATCTTTTTATTTACATATTACATCAAATTTAGCAAGAAATCAGCAGTCATTGCGAATAGGACTCTGAAGTTTGCAGTAAAGTTACTTTTGATTCATTGATTTAAATATTTGTACCCCATCTAAGGGGATTAAACAAAAATTTGATATTTTATATATACCTGAAGCTATCTGACATCATATATCTGACTTTGGAGAGATTGCCAAGTTATTCCTTCAACAGTGATAAATCAAAGTCGCTGATATGGTGGCAACTTCGATTCTCGCGTTGTGTCCTCAAATTTTGCCCTTATTTTATTTTAATATTGCTTATTCTGATCTAAGTTTTTTGTGTTCTGCAATTTTCTTCACAGTAAAATATTGTTTCGTTTATACCTTGTTTTACAAGATTACAGGTAGTTCATTTTCGTAGGTTTGGGGAACATTTTGCTGGCAGATTTGGCTATTTTATATGCTCAACTTTCACATATATAACATGTAATTGCACATGTTAATTTGCTCAGTAATGTGTCATACTTAATTATTTATAGGTAAAAAGCATCAAACCCCCACAGGAAAAAATTACCATACTGAACTCTAGTGTTAATAGGGAGGCAAGAAGAATATTATGGTATTAACATCACATAAGCATACAGGATCAGCATTACAGATCACGATCACGTATTCTGCACTCAGCGATCGTCGAAAGCAGACCTGCCGCTGCTAAACATCACTGCCTTCCCATCGTAACTACGACCCGTTGAGGGGGTGCCTACATTTCCTCACAAACGCTTCAAAGTCACGACTAACATCCTCGATGACCATGCATTCTCCAAGACCTTCTAAAGCTCCTCAAAGACGTCGCTGTCGTTACACCTATTGACATTTGTCAGGAAGGAGTAGATATTGTGCTCTACTTCTCGAGCGAGGAGGACCTCGACAAACTGCAAAAATGCAGCTCAGTGAGATCTGCCATTGGATCTCGCATTGAGATGTGATGGATATTCTGGAAAACATCGATGACAAAATATGAAAGTATTCAAAGGCGACTACTGCGGCATACGCACTGACGGCAAGCAACCAACCTTGAAGCTAACCCTCACCACCTTAGTCACAGGCTACCACACATGGTTTCCACTGCTTTTGCATCCAAATTCCACCATACCGAGTGAAGATGGAGCACTTCTACAAGATAAACACGATAAACCAGTGTTTTAGGTGCTACGAGTACTCCCATCCCACCAAGGGTCAACAGCCTGTCCAGAAGTGCAGCCTTTGCGCCGAGGACCACCACTACTCCATCTGCTAGTCAAAAACTCTCTGCTAACCACTCTGCAATGGCGATCACCCTGCAATCTCTCATTGCTGCCCTCGCGCGGGAAAAAATCATCAAGAACTAGGAGAAAGCTAGATCTACCAACCAACCAGCAGCCACTGCCAGGCAGTCGCTGCTGGCCTTCAACATTCAAACCTCCAATTTATCCAGAGCTTCTGGGAAAATGAGCCGCCGCACAACCCAGCAAATGGAGGCCGAGCTCCCAGCCTGCCAGCCACTCACCGACCCAGCTGCCACCACCATCTCACCCCGACCAATCACCGACTTCGCCACAGTAGATGCCGCCTCTCAACACACTGTACAGTACTGTGTACGCTTTATCTACTGTGGCTGATATGATTGCCGACCCCAACAACCGGGAATTCGTGAGGATTCTCAACCTCCAGTTATTACAGTCTAAGGCATTGGTTGGGTGGTGCCATCTGAGGCAGTGGTTGGGTGGCGCCTGTTCAGGCATTAGACTGTAGTTGGGATGACAGTGTGTCCCAGTAGACTCAGAATTGCAGTTGATTTGATGTGTAAAGTAACTGATGCTTGATCGTTGGAAGAGGCTTATTTCGCTTTCACCATTTTCTCGGTTTTATTTTCACCTTTGGCCATTTTGGTGACGTTGCAGTGTAGGTGTCTCGACATAAGATGCATTTTGTATTTTCTGGAGCCAATACTGCTCTTTCCCACTTGTTCTGGCCATTTTCTTGTAGCAAATGACCAGCTGTTGGTTATTTGGCTCGGTGTAGATGTTATGCCTAAGCTCTTGATCCCAGACTCCTATGGGTTCAAGAGCTCAGGATAAGAACTGAATAAAACGAGTCATGTGAGTAAAGAACAACTGCAGCATATTTGGCCGGATTTAACGTAATTTTATTCAACACTCCATGGTTCACATATTTAAAAGAAAAGTTGACAGAATCTTTGGCTAGTGCCAATATGATTACATCATCACCAACACAGAAAACGTTTCCATAAATACTGCCTAGGCGACAGCCAGGACTTTATTCTCTCAACTCTTTGAACAATGGATCAAGATGAAAAGAAAAAAAAATCAGTGTGATAAATTTTCTGATATTACTTTGTCTCATTGCTACTTTTTATACCTGATCTGGAAAATACATATATCTAGTAACAGTTGGAGATACTTTTATGCTCATTAATTCTCTAAACAGTTTGAAGTGTTCATTATTGTCAATTGCTTTGGAAACCCTCAGGAAACTGAGAGAATTGAACTTTCCTTTCAGTTTTAATTCTAATAATTTCCAACGGGGAAAAACTATTTAGTTGAATACTAACCAGTCTTTTATGCAAATTGACAGTAAGGGTGTATAGTTCATCAGGTAGAAAGTCAACCAGTATAATGAAATGCACTATTTATTAGTATGTTTAGTGCAATAGCTCCATAGTCATCACTGGACCCACAACCTCGGTAATTGTTAAGAATGGTGACAAGTGGAGATGTTATTTCAGATGGCGATGGTGCAGATACAGTGTGTAAGACAGATATATAGGATCATAGATTCGGTGATTCGTGTTTATTGTTATCAATGTGGGTGTGAACAACACGTCCTCTTGAATAGTATATCCCAGATTGACGTATATGTATCCCAAAAGACCAAAAACTGATGTACTAAAACAGTTATAGCTGCTCCTAGAAAATCGATGTGGTTCCGTTTTCTATTCTTTGGTACTTGGTTACGTTAGATTCCAGCAATTTAGTTATAATTTTTATTGACGTTGGGAACAATCAAGAGGACGGGCTGAAGAGACAGGGTTACCATAACTTACCATTTTTTGTTTACTGCACATGTCCACAAAGACCTGTGTCACACTCTGCTTCTCTACTCACCCACCAGCCCTGTGAATGGACGAACAATTTTAATGATATTTCCATCAAAAATACTTCAACTGATGGAGTATTATTATAACTCTATTATTCAACTGATGGCGAGATATTAAACCAAAACAGTTCTGCAGCATTTAAAACATCTCGTAAATAAAATTCTATTAGCACAATTTGGTATCAGTTAAAAGTAAGTAAAGCGACCGTGTAGATGCACATGCAACATATGAAGTAATAAACAAGTGAAAACGCAGAAATTAATACAATTATAATAATAACTCTTGGTATTAGAATAAAAAAGTATAGCTAACTTTTTTTAATGACCGCTGATTACACTTTTATTCTTTTTATTACGAGGTTTGCTGTTTACATATTATATAAAAGTTGTTACAAAGACAGCAGTCATTGTGAATAAGAATCTGAAGCTTGTGAAGCAGTTATTATTCACTGCAGTTACAAAAAGATTTTTACCCTGTCTTAGGGATAAAGCAGAAATTTCATCGGTTCTTTATCTTAGGCTTTATTACTATTGAAAGATCCCATATTATTCCCTTAACAGTGATAAGTCAAAATCGCTGATATGGTGGCAACCTCGATTTCTCAGGCATTGTGTCCTCAAATTTTCCTCTTATTTTATTCTCACATTGCTTATTATGAACTAAGTTTTTCGATTTCTGCATTGCTAAAAAGTTGCAACCCCCCCCCCCCAGAGGAAAAAATTAACATATATAACTCTAGTTTTAATAATTAAAGGGAGGAAAGAAGAATATTTTGGCATTAATATCACATGGGATCTATAGGTTCATCACAGCGCGTGCTACATGGAACTTTTAGCTTCAGGTAGCGAATCTTAAACAACAACACATTTATTTTATTTTTTACTAATTCTACATAGACCCTATTGACTAGTACCTAAAGGGCCATTATCATCATTTTTATGTATGTTATAATAACGGGCATTACCTGGAGGGCTTTGTACTCACCTATTTGTGCTTGCGGGGGTTGAGCTCTGGCTCTTTGGTCCCGCCTCTCAATTGTCAATCAACTGGTGTACAGATTCCTGAGCCTACTGGGCTCTGTCATATCTACATTTGAAACTGTGTATGGAGTAAGCCTCCACCACAACACTACTTAATGCATTCCATTTGTTAACTACCCTGACACAGAAAAAATTCTTTCTAACGTCTCTGTGGCTCATCTGGGTACTAAGTTTCCACCTGTGTCCCCTTGTTCGTGTTCTACCCGCGCTAAAGAGTTTGTCTTTGTCCACCCTGTCAATTCCCCTGAGAATTTTGTAGGTGGTTATTATGTCTCCCCTTAATCTTCTGTTTTCCAGGGTTGTGAGGTTCAGCTCCCTTAGCCTTTCCTCGTAACTCATTCCTCTCAGTTCCAGGAAAAGTCTGGTGGCATACCTCTGAATCTTCTCTAACTTCGTCTTGTGTTTAACTAGGTATGGACTCCAGGCTGAAGCTGCATACTCCAGGATTGGTCTTACATTAGTGGTATACAGGGTCCTGATCGATTCCTTACGCAAGTTTATAAACAATGCTCTCTTCTGCCATGTGAGGGATTCTAATCATCCCATTGATTGGTCTTCCTCCAAAATAATCTTTCCTGCCTCTACTCTACACAGACGCCGTCTTGTAGAATCGGCTCTGATACACAATGTACCCAACATGAACTTGAGTCCTGGCTTTGTTGCTGTGGACTCTTCCCTTTCACAGTATATACTCAAATGCTCTAATCTTTCTAACAAACGTGACTTAACATAAGCTTACCCCTTCCATTTATCTTTCTTTCTCTTTCCTTTTCTTTCTCTCTTCTCCCCTTTTTCTGTTCATTGTCTTCTACGCTCCCTTGCTATCCTCTTCTTTTTCCTACTATCTCCTTCGCATTCGGTGGTTATAATAGGAGCTGCCTCGTATGGGCCAATAGGCCCTCTGCAGTTCTCATAATTACTACTATCCCCTACACCTTACTTTCCTCCTCAGCTCTCTCTTGCCTATTTATTGCCTGTCTCTACCTCCTCTTCACAATCGACTTGAGAATGGTCCAGGACGGACCAAAACGTCGTCGTCCCTTCAACTTCTAGTGTGTGGTCTGGTCAACATACTTCAGCCATGTTATTGTGACTCATCGCCTGCAAGTTTCTAAAGGCAGTTCTTATATTGACCAGTCTAGCATAGGCCGCTGATGATATTTTTTTTGATGTGGGCCTCTGGGGACAGGTTCGGTCTGATATCGACCCCCAGATCTTTCTCTCTATTTGACTCTTGAAGGATTTCACCTTCCGGATGGTACCTTATGTTCAACCTTCTGCTCCCTTCGCCTAATTTCATTACTTTACACTTTCCTGAGTTGAACTTTAGCAGCCATTTTCTAGACCATTCCATTCTAGTAGTTATGAAGTGATTGTGTCAGTCATACAAAGACGTGTCAATAATATAGAGAAATTGAATTCATGGGTTGTTAGAACTTTATCTGTGTAAGACAAAGTTTGGTACATCTCCTAATGATATTAAACGCCAGTCCAGAGCTCAGATGATATGCAAGTTGTTGCATTTGGGAGAAGTTTGATTATTGTCAGAGATCTGTAGCCAGGGAGCACTACCTGGCTGACACAAACAAGGGTCGACAGGGAGCACTACCTGGTTGACACACACACAAGGCTCGACAGGGAGCACTACCTGGTTGACACACACACAAGGCTCGACAGGGAGCACTACCTGGCTGACACACACAAGGGTCGACAGGGAGCACTACCTGGTTGACACACACACAAGGCTCGACAAGGAGCACTACCTGGCTGACACACACAAGGGTCGACAGGGAGCACTACCTGGTTGACACACACACAAGGCTCGACAGGGAGCACTACCTGGCTGACACACACAAGGGTCGACAGGGAGCACTACCTGGCTGACACACACAAGGCTCGACAGGGAGCACTACCTGGCTGACACACACAAGGCTTGACAGGGACCACTAACTGGCTGACACACACAAGGGTCGACAGGGAGCACTACCTGGCTGACACACAATGCTCGACAGGGAGCACTACATGGCTGACACACACAAGGGTCGACAGGGAGCACTACCTGGTTAACACACACACAAGGCTCGACAGGGAGCACTACCTGGCTGACACACACACGGCTCGACAGGGTGCACTACCTGGCTGACACACACAAGGGTCGACAGGGAGCACTACCTGGCTGACACACACAAGGGACGACAGGGAGCACTACCTGGTTGACACACACACAAGGCTCGACAGGGAGCACTACCTGGCTGACACACACAAGGCTCGACAGGGAGCACTACCTGACTGACACACACAAGGGTCGACAGGGTGCACTACCTGGCTGACACACACAAGGCTCGACAGGGAGCACTACATGGCTGACACACACAAGGCTCGACAGGGAGCACTACCTGGCTGACACACACAAGGCTCGACAGGGAGCACTACCTGGCTGACACACACAAGGCTCGACAAGGAGCACTACGTGGCTGACACACACAAGGCTCGACAGGGAGCACTACCTGGCTGACACACACAAGGGTCGACAGGGAGCACTACCTGGCTGACACACACAAGGGTCGACAGGGAGCACTACCTGGCTGACACACAATGCTCGACAGGGAGCACTACATGGCTGACACACACAAGGGTCGACAGGGAGCACTACCTGGTTAACACACACACAAGGCTCGACAGGGAGCACTACCTGGCTGACACACACACGGCTCGACAGGGTGCACTACCTGGCTGACACACACAAGGGTCGACAGGGAGCACTACCTGGCTGACACACACAAGGGACGACAGGGAGCACTACCTGGTTGACACACACACAAGGCTCGACAGGGAGCACTACCTGGCTGACACACACAAGGCTCGACAGGGAGCACTACCTGACTGACACACACAAGGGTCGACAGGGTGCACTACCTGGCTGACACACACAAGGCTCGACAGGGAGCACTACATGGCTGACACACACAAGGCTCGACAGGGAGCACTACCTGGCTGACACACACAAGGCTCGACAGGGAGCACTACCTGGCTGACACACACAAGGCTCGACAAGGAGCACTACGTGGCTGACACACACAAGGCTCGACAGGGAGCACTACCTGGCTGACACACACAAGGGTCGACAGGGAGCACTACCTGGCTGACACACACAAGGCTCGACAGGGAGCACTACCTGGCTGATACACACAAGGCTCGACAGGGAGCACTACCTGGCTAACACACACAAGGCTCGACAGGGAGCACTACCTGGCTGACACACACAAGGCTCGACAGGGAGCACTACCTGGCTGATATACACAAGGCTCGACAGGGAGCACTACCTGGCTGACACACACAAGGCTCGACAGGGAGCACTACCTGGCTGACACACACAAGGCTCGACAGGGAGCACTACCTGGCTGACACACGCACAAGGGTCGACAGGGAGCACTACCTGGTTGACACACACACAAGGCTCGACAGGGAGCACTACCTGGCTGACACACACAAGGGTCGACAGGGAGCACTACCTGGCTGACACACACAAGGCTCGACAGGGAGCACTACCTGGCTGACACACACAAGGCTCGACAGGGAGCACTACCTGGCTGACACACAAACGGCTCGACAGGGAGCACTACCTGGCTGATATACACAAGGCTCGACAGGGAGCACTACCTGGCTGACACACACAAGGCTCGACAGGGAGCACTACCTGGCTGACACACACAAGGCTCGACAGGGAGCACTAACTGGCTGACACACACAAGGCTCGACAGGGAGCACTACCTGGCTGACACACGCACAAGGGTCGACAGGGAGCACTACCTGGCTGACACACGCACAAGGGTCGACAGGGAGCACTACCTGGCTGACACACACAAGGCTCGACAAGGAGCACTACCTGGCTGACACACACACGGCTCGACAGGGAGCACTACCTGGCTGATATACACAAGGCTCGACAGGGAGCACTACCTGGCTGACACACACAAGGCTCGACAGGGAGCACTACCTGGCTGACACACACAAGGCTCGACAGGGAGCACTAACTGGCTGACACACACAAGGCTCGACAGGGAGCACTACCTGGCTGACACACGCACAAGGGTCGACAGGGAGCACTACCTGGTTGACACACACACAAGGCTCGACAGGGAGCACTACCTGGCTGACACACACAAGGGTCGACAGGGAGCACTACCTGGCTGACACACACAAGGCTCGACAGGGAGCACTACCTGGCTGACACACACAAGGCTCGACAGGGAGCACTACCTGGCTGACACACAAACGGCTCGACAGGGAGCACTACCTGGCTGACACACACAAGGCTCGACAGGGAGCACTACCTGGCTGACACACACAAGGCTCGACAGGGAGCACTACCTGGCTGACACACACAAGGCTCGACAGGGAGCACTACCTGGCTGACACACACAAGGCTCGACAGGGAGCACTACCTGGCTGACACACACAAGGGTCGACAGGGACCACTACCTGGTTGACACACACACAAGGCTCGACAGGGAGCACTACCTGGCTGACACACACAAAGCTCGACAGGGAGCACTACCTGGCTGACACACAAAAGGCGCGACAGGGAGCACTACCTGGCTGACACACACAAGGCTCGACAGGCAGCACGACCTGGCAGACACACACAAGGCTCGACAGGGAGCACTATCTGGCTGACACACACAAGGGTCGACAGGGAGCACTACCTGGCTGACACACAAGGCTCGACAGGGAGCACTACCTGGCTGACACACACACAAGGGTCGACAGGGAGCACTACCTGGCTGACACACACAAGGCTCGACAGGGAGCACTACCTGGCTGACACACACACAAGGGTCGACAGGGAGCACTACCTGGCTGACACACACACAAGGGTCGACAGGGAGCACTACCTGGCTGACACACACACAAGGCTCGACAGGGAGCACTACCTGGCTGACACACACAAGGCTCGACAGGGAGCACTAACTGGCTGACACACACAAGGGTCGACAGGGAGCACTACCTGGCTGACACACACAATGCTCGACAGGGAGCACTACCTGGCTGACACACACAAGGGTCGACAGGAAGCACTACCTGGTTGACACACACACAAGGCTCGACAGGGAGCACTACCTGGCTGACACACACAAGGGTCGACAGGAAGCACTACCTGGCTGACACACACAAGGCTCGACAGGGAGCACTACCTGGCTGACACACACAAGGCTCGACAGGGAGCACTACCTGGCTGACACACACAAGGCTCGACAGGCAGCACTACCTGGTTGACACACACACAAGGCTCGACAGAGAGCACTACCTGGCTTACACACACACAAGGGTCGACAGGGAGCACTACCTGGTTGACACACACACAAGGCTCGACAGGGAGCACTACCTGGCTGACACACACAAGGCTCGACAGGGAGCACTACCTGGCTGACACACACAAGGCTCGACAGGGAGCACTACCTGGCTGACACACACACAAGGGTCGACCGGGAGCACTACCTGGTTGACACTCACACAAGGCTCGACAGGGAGCACTACCTGGCTGACACACACAAGGGTCGACAGGGAGCACTACCTGGCTGACACACACACAAGGCTCGACAGGGAGCACTACCTGGCTGACACACACAAGGCTCGACAGGGAGCACTAACTGGCTGACACACACAAGGGTCGACAGGGAGCACTACCTGGCTGACACACACAAGGCTCGACAGGGAGCACTACCTGGCTGACACACACAAGGGTCGACAGGGAGCACTACCTGGTTGACACACACACAAGGCTCGACAGGGAGCACTACCTGGCTGACACACACAAGGGTCGACAGGAAGCACTACCTGGCTGACACACACAAGGCTCGACAGGGAGCACTACCTGGCTGACACACATACAAGGGTCGACAGGGAGCACTACCTGGCTGACACACACAAGGCTCGACAGGGAGCACTACCTGGCTGACACACACAAGGCTCGACAGGGAGCACTTCCTGGCTGACACACACACGGCTCGACAGGGAGCACTACCTGGCTGACACACACAAGGCTCGACAGGGAGCACTACCTGGCTGACACACACAAGGCTCGACAGGGAGCACTACCTGGCTGACACACACAAGGCTCGACAGGGAGCACTTCCTGGCTGACACACACACGGCTCGACAGGGAGCACTACCTGGCTGACACACACAAGGCTCGACAGGGAGCACTACCTGGCTGACACACACAAGGCTCGACAGGGAGCACTACCTGGCTGACACACACAAGGCTCGACAGGGAGCACTACGTTGCTGACACACACAAGGGTCGACAGGGAGCACTACCTGGCTGACACACACAAGGCTCGACAGGGAGCACTACCTGGCTGACACACACAAGGCTCGACAGGGAGCACTAACTGGCTGACACACACAAGGGTCGACAGGGAGCACTACCTGGCTGACACACACAAGGCTCGACAAGGAGCACTTCCTGGCTGACACACACAAGGGTCGACAGGGAGCACTACCTGGTTGACACACACACAAGGCTCGACAGGGAGCACTACCTGGCTGACACACACAAGGGTCGACAGGGAGCACTACCTGGCTGACACACACAAGGCTCGACAGGGAGCACTACCTGGCTGACACACACACAAGGCTCGACAGGGAGCACTACCTGGTTGACACACACACACAAGGCTCGACAGGGAGCACTACCTGGCTGACACACACAAGGGTCGACAGGGAGCACTACTTGGCTGACACACACAAGGCTCGACAGGGAGCACTACCTGGCTGACACACACAAGGCTCGACAGGGAGCACTACCTGGCTGACACACACAAGGCTCGACAGGGAGCACTACCTGGCTGACACACACACGGCTCGACAGGGAGCACTACCTGGCTGACACACACGAGGCTCGACAGGGAGCACTACCTGGCTGACACACACAAGGCTCGACAGGGAGCACTACCTGGCTGACACACACAAGGCTCCACAGGGAGCACTACCTGGCTGACAAACACAAGGGTCGACAGGGAGCACTACCTGGTTGACACACACACAAGGCTCGACAGGGAGCACTACCTGGCTGACACACACAAAGCTCGACAGGGAGCACTACCTGGCTGCCACACACAAGGCGCGACAGGGAGCACTACCTGGCTGACACACACAAGGCTCGACAGGCAGCACGACCTGGCTGACACACACAAGGCTCGACAGGGAGCACTACCTGGCTGACACACACAAGGGTCGACAGGGAGCACTACCTGGCTGACACACACAAGGGTCGACAGGGAGCACTACCTGGCTGACACACACAAGGCTCGACAGGGAGCACTACCTGGCTGACACACAGAAGGCTCGACAGGGAGCACTAACTGGCTGACACACACAAGGGTCGACAGGGAGCACTACCTGGCTGACACACAAGGCTCGACAGGGAGCACTACCTGGCTGACACACACACAAGGGTCGACAGGGAGCACTACCTGGCTGACACACACAAGGCTCGACAGGGAGCACTACCTGGCTGACACACACACAAGGGTCGACAGGGAGCACTACCTGGTTGACACACACACAAGGCTCGACAGGGAGCACTACCTGGCTGACACACACAAGGCTCGACAGGGAGCACTACCTGACTGACACACACAAGGGTCGACAGGGTGCACTACCTGGCTGACACACACAAGGCTCGACAGGGAGCACTACATGGCTGACACACACACAAGGGTCGACAGGGAGCACTACCTGGTTGACACACACACAAGGCTCGACAGGGAGCACTACCTGGCTGACACACACAAGGCTCGACAGGGAGCACTACCTGGCTGACACACACAAGGCTCGACAGGGAGCACTACCTGGCTGCCACACACAGGGCTCGACAGGGAGCACTACCTGGCTGACACACACAAGGCTCGACAGGGAGCACTACCTGGCTGACACACACAAGGCTCGACAGGGAGCACTACCTGGCTGACACACACAAGGCTCGACAGGGAGCACTACGTGGCTGACACACACAAGGCTCGACAGGGAGCACTACCTGGCTGACACACACAAGGGTCGACAGGGAGCACTACCTGGCTGACACACACAAGGCTCGACAGGGAGCACTACCTGGCTGATACACACAAGGCTCGACAGGGAGCACTACCTGGCTAACACACACAAGGCTCGACAGGGAGCACTACCTGGCTGACACACACAAGGCTCGACAGGGAGCACTACCTGGCTGATATACACAAGGCTCGACAGGGAGCACTACCTGGCTGACACACACAAGGCTCGACAGGGAGCACTACCTGGCTGACACACACAAGGCTCGACAGGGAGCACTACCTGGCTGACACACGCACAAGGGTCGACAGGGAGCACTACCTGGTTGACACACACACAAGGCTCGACAGGGAGCACTACCTGGCTGACACACACAAGGGTCGACAGGGAGCACTACCTGGCTGACACACACAAGGCTCGACAGGGAGCACTACCTGGCAGACACACACAAGGCTCGACAGGGAGCACTACCTGGCTGACACACAAACGGCTCGACAGGGAGCACTACCTGGCTGACACACACAAGGCTCGACAGGGAGCACTACCTGGCTGACACACACAAGGCTCGACAGGGAGCACTACCTGGCTGACACACACAAGGCTCGACAGGGAGCACTACCTGGCTGACACACACAAGGCTCGACAGGGAGCACTACCTGGCTGACACACACAAGGGTCGACAGGGACCACTACCTGGTTGACACACACACAAGGCTCGACAGGGAGCACTACCTGGCTGACACACACAAAGCTCGACAGGGAGCACTACCTGGCTGACACACAAAAGGCGCGACAGGGAGCACTACCTGGCTGACACACACAAGGCTCGACAGGCAGCACGACCTGGCAGACACACACAAGGCTCGACAGGGAGCACTACCTGGCTGACACACACAAGGGTCGACAGGGAGCACTACCTGGCTGACACACAAGGCTCGACAGGGAGCACTACCTGGCTGACACACACACAAGGGTCGACAGGGAGCACTACCTGGCTGACACACACAAGGCTCGACAGGGAGCACTACCTGGCTGACACACACACAAGGGTCGACAGGGAGCACTACCTGGCTGACACACACACAAGGGTTGACACGGAGCACTACCTGGTTGACACACAAGGCTCGACAGGGAGCACTACCTGGCTGACACACACAAGGCTCGACAGGGAGCACTACCTGGCTGACACACACAAGGCTCGACAGGGAGCACTACCTGGCTGACACACACAAGGCTCGACAGGCAGCACTACCTGGTTGACACACACACAAGGCTCGACAGAGAGCACTACCTGGCTTACACACACACAAGGGTCGACAGGGAGCACTACCTGGTTGACACACACACAAGGCTCGACAGGGAGCACTACCTGGCTGACACACACAAGGCTCGACAGGGAGCACTACCTGGCTGACACACACAAGGCTCGACAGGGAGCACTACCTGGCTGACACACACACAAGGGTCGACCGGGAGCACTACCTGGTTGACACTCACACAAGGCTCGACAGGGAGCACTACCTGGCTGACACACACAAGGGTCGACAGGGAGCACTACCTGGCTGACACACACACAAGGCTCGACAGGGAGCACTACCTGGCTGACACACACAAGGCTCGACAGGGAGCACTAACTGGCTGACACACACAAGGGTCGACAGGGAGCACTACCTGGCTGACACACACAATGCTCGACAGGGAGCACTACCTGGCTGACACACACAAGGGTCGACTGGAGCACTACCTGGTTGACACACACACAAGGCTCGACAGGGAGCACTACCTGGCTGACACACACAAGGGTCGACAGGAAGCACTACCTGGCTGACACACACAAGGCTCGACAGGGAGCACTACCTGGCTGACACACATACAAGGGTCGACAGGGAGCACTACCTGGTTGACACACACACAAGGCTCGACAGGGAGCACTACCTGGCTGACACACACAAGGGTCGACAGGGAGCACTACCTGGCTGACACACACAAGGCTCGACAGGGAGCACTACCTGGCAGACACACACAAGGCTCGACAGGGAGCACTTCCTGGCTGACACACACACGGCTCGACAGGGAGCACTACCTGGCTGACACACACAAGGGTCGACAGGGAGCACTACCTGGCTGACACACACAAGGCTCGACAGGGAGCACTACCTGGCTGACACACACAAGGCTCGACAGGGAGCACTACCTGGCTGACACACAAACGGCTCGACAGGGAGCACTACCTGGCTGACACACACAAGGCTCGACAGGGAGCACTACCTGGCTGACACACACAAGGCTCGACAGGGAGCACTACCTGGCTGACACACACAAGGCTCGACAGGGAGCACTACCTGGCTGACACACACAAGGGTCGACAGGGACCACTACCTGGTTGACACACACACAAGGCTCGACAGGGAGCACTACCTGGCTGACACACACAAAGCTCGACAGGGAGCACTACCTGGCTGACACACAAAAGGCGCGACAGGGAGCACTACCTGGCTGACACACACAAGGCTCGACAGGCAGCACGACCTGGCAGACACACACAAGGCTCGACAGGGAGCACTACCTGGCTGACACACACAAGGGTCGACAGGGAGCACTACCTGGCTGACACACAAGGCTCGACAGGGAGCACTACCTGGCTGACACACACACAAGGGTCGACAGGGAGCACTACCTGGCTGACACACACAAGGCTCGACAGGGAGCACTACCTGGCTGACACACACACAAGGGTCGACAGGGAGCACTACCTGGCTGACACACACACAAGGGTCGACACGGAGCACTACCTGGTTGACACACAAGGCTCGACAGGGAGCACTACCTGGCTGACACACACAAGGCTCGACAGGGAGCACTACCTGGCTGACACACACAAGGCTCGACAGGGAGCACTACCTGGCTGACACACACAAGGCTCGACAGGGAGCACTACCTGGCTGACACACACAAGGCTCGACAGGGAGCACTACCTGGCTGACACACACAAGGCTCGACAGGGAGCACTACCTGGCTGACACACACAAGGCTCGACAGGGAGCACTACCTGGCTGACACACACAAGGCTCGACAGGGAGCACTACCTGGCTGACACACACAAGGCTCGACAGGGAGCACTACCTGGCTGACACACACACAAGGCTCGACAGGGAGCACTACCTGGCTGACACACACAAGGCTCGACAGGGAGCACTACCTGGCTGACACACACAAGGCTCGACAGGGAGCACTACCTGGCTGACACACACACAAGGCTCGACAGGGAGCACTACCTGGCTGACACACACAAGGCTCGACAGGGAGCACTACCTGGCTGACACACACAAGGCTCGACAGGGAGCACTACCTGGCTGACACACACAAGGCTCGACAGGGAGCACTACCTGGCTGACACACACAAGGCTCGACAGGGAGCACTACCTGGCTGACACACACACAAGGCTCGACAGGGAGCACTACCTGGCTGACACACACAAGGCTCGACAGGGAGCACTACCTGGCTGACACACACAAGGCTCGACAGGGAGCACTACCTGGCTGACACACACAAGGCTCGACAGGGAGCACTACCTGGCTGACACACACAAGGCTCGACAGGGAGCACTACCTGGCTGACACACACAAGGCTCGACAGGGAGCACTACCTGGCTGACACACACAAGGCTCGACAGGGAGCACTACCTGGCTGACACACACAAGGCTCGACAGGGAGCACTACCTGGCTGACACACACAAGGCTCGACAGGGAGCACTACCTGGCTGACACACACAAGGCTCGACAGGGAGCACTACCTGGCTGACACACACAAGGCTCGACAGGGAGCACTACCTGGCTGACACACACAAGGCTCGACAGGGAGCACTACCTGGCTGACACACACAAGGCTCGACAGGGAGCACTACCTGGCTGACACACACAAGGCTCGACAGGGAGCACTACCTGGCTGACACACACAAGGCTCGACAGGGAGCACTACCTGGCTGACACACACAGGCTCGACAGGGAGCACTACCTGGCTGACACACACAAGGCTCGACAGGGAGCACTACCTGGCTGACACACACAAGGCTCGACAGGGAGCACTACCTGGCTGACACACACAAGGCTCGACAGGGAGCACTACCTGGCTGACACACACAAGGCTCGACAGGGAGCACTACCTGGCTGACACACACAGGCTCGACAGGGAGCACTACCTGGCTGACACACACAAGGCTCGACAGGGAGCACTACCTGGCTGACACACACAAGGCTCGACAGGGAGCACTACCTGGCTGACACACACAAGGCTCGACAGGGAGCACTACCTGGCTGACACACACAAGGCTCGACAGGGAGCACTACCTGGCTGACACACACAAGGCTCGACAGGGAGCACTACCTGGCTGACACACACAAGGCTCGACAGGGAGCACTACCTGGCTGACACACACAAGGTCGACAGGGAGCACTACCTGGCTGACACACACAAGGCTCGACAGGGAGCACTACCTGGCTGACACACACAAGGCTCGACAGGGAGCACTACCTGGCTGACACACACAGGCTCGACAGGGAGCACTACCTGGCTGACACACACAAGGCTCGACAGGGAGCACTACCTGGCTGACACACACAAGGCTCGACAGGGAGCACTACCTGGCTGACACACACAAGGCTCGACAGGGAGCACTACCTGGCTGACACACACAAGGCTCGACAGGGAGCACTACCTGGCTGACACACACAAGGCTCGACAGGGAGCACTACCTGGCTGACACACACAAGGCTCGACAGGGAGCACTACCTGGCTGACACACACAAGGCTCGACAGGGAGCACTACCTGGCTGACACACACAAGGCTCGACAGGGAGCACTACCTGGCTGACACACACAAGGCTCGACAGGGAGCACTACCTGGCTGACACACACAAGGCTCGACAGGGAGCACTACCTGGCTGACACACACAAGGCTCGACAGGGAGCACTACCTGGCACACACACAAGGCTCGACAGGGAGCACTACCTGGCTGACACACACAAGGCTCGACAGGGAGCACTACCTGGCTGACACACACAAGGCTCGACAGGGAGCACTACCTGGCTGACACACACAAGGCTCGACAGGGAGCACTACCTGGCTGACACACACGGCTCGACAGGGAGCACTACCTGGCTGACACACACAAGGCTCGACAGGGAGCACTACCTGGCTGACACACACAGGCTCGACAGGGAGCACTACCTGGCTGACACACACAAGGCTCGACAGGGAGCACTACCTGGCTGACACACACAAGGCTCGACAGGGAGCACTACCTGGCTGACACACACAAGGCTCGACAGGGAGCACTACCTGGCTGACACACACAAGGCTCGACAGGGAGCACTACCTGGCTGACACACACAAGGCTCGACAGGGAGCACTACCTGGCTGACACACACAAGGCTCGACAGGGAGCACTACCTGGCTGACACACACAAGGCTCGACAGGGAGCACTACCTGGCTGACACACACAAGGCTCGACAGGGAGCACTACCTGGCTGACACACACAAGGCTCGACAGGGAGCACTACCTGGCTGACACACACAAGGCTCGACAGGGAGCACTACCTGGCTGACACACACAAGGCTCGACAGGGAGCACTACCTGGCTGACACACACAAGGCTCGACAGGGAGCACTACCTGGCTGACACACACAAGGCTCGACAGGGAGCACTACCTGGCTGACACACACAAGGCTCGACAGGGAGCACTACCTGGCTGACACACACAAGGCTCGACAGGGAGCACTACCTGGCTGACACACACAAGGCTCGACAGGGAGCACTACCTGGCTGACACACACAAGGCTCGACAGGGAGCACTACCTGGCTGACACACACAAGGCTCGACAGGGAGCACTACCTGGCTGACACACACAAGGCTCGACAGGGAGCACTACCTGGCTGACACACACAAGGCTCGACAGGGAGCACTACCTGGCTGACACACACAAGGCTCGACAGGGAGCACTACCTGGCTGACACACACAAGGCTCGACAGGGAGCACTACCTGGCTGACACACACAAGGCTCGACAGGGAGCACTACCTGGCTGACACACACACAAGGCTCGACAGGGAGCACTACCTGGCTGACACACACAAGGCTCGACAGGGAGCACTACCTGGCTGACACACACAAGGCTCGACAGGGAGCACTACCTGGCTGACACACACAAGGCTCGACAGGGAGCACTACCTGGCTGACACACAAGGCTCGACAGGGAGCACTACCTGGCTGACACACACACAAGGCTCGACAGGGAGCACTACCTGGCTGACACACACAAGGCTCGACAGGGAGCACTACCTGGCTGACACACACACAAGGCTCGACAGGGAGCACTACCTGGCTGACACACACACAAGGCTCGACAGGGAGCACTACCTGGCTGACACACACAAGGCTCGACAGGGAGCACTACCTGGCTGACACACACAAGGCTCGACAGGGAGCACTACCTGGCTGACACACACAAGGCTCGACAGGGAGCACTACCTGGCTGACACACACACAAGGCTCGACAGGGAGCACTACCTGGCTGACACACACAAGGCTCGACAGGGAGCACTACCTGGCTGACACACACAAGGCTCGACAGGGAGCACTACCTGGCTGACACACACAAGGCTCGACAGGGAGCACTACCTGGCTGACACACACAAGGCTCGACAGGGAGCACTACCTGGCTGACACACACAAGGCTCGACAGGGAGCACTACCTGGCTGACACACACAAGGCTCGACAGGGAGCACTACCTGGCTGACACACACAAGGCTCGACAGGGAGCACTACCTGGCTGACACACACAAGGCTCGACAGGGAGCACTACCTGGCTGACACACACAAGGCTCGACAGGGAGCACTACCTGGCTGACACACACAAGGCTCGACAGGGAGCACTACCTGGCTGACACACACAAGGCTCGACAGGGAGCACTACCTGGCTGACACACACAAGGCTCGACAGGGAGCACTACCTGGCTGACACACACAAGGCTCGACAGGGAGCACTACCTGGCTGACACACACAAGGCTCGACAGGGAGCACTACCTGGCTGACACACACAAGGCTCGACAGGGAGCACTACCTGGCTGACACACACAAGGCTCGACAGGGAGCACTACCTGGCTGACACACACAAGGCTCGACAGGGAGCACTACCTGGCTGACACACACAAGGCTCGACAGGGAGCACTACCTGGCTGACACACACAAGGCTCGACAGGGAGCACTACCTGGCTGACACACACGGCTCGACAGGGAGCACTACCTGGCTGACACACACAAGGCTCGACAGGGAGCACTACCTGGCTGACACACACAAGGCTCGACAGGGAGCACTACCTGGCTGACACACACAAGGCTCGACAGGGAGCACTACCTGGCTGACACACACAAGGCTCGACAGGGAGCACTACCTGGCTGACACACACAAGGCTCGACAGGGAGCACTACCTGGCTGACACACACAAGGCTCGACAGGGAGCACTACCTGGCTGACACACACAAGGCTCGACAGGGAGCACTACCTGGCTGACACACACAAGGCTCGACAGGGAGCACTACCTGGCTGACACACACAAGGCTCGACAGGGAGCACTACCTGGCTGACACACACAAGGCTCGACAGGGAGCACTACCTGGCTGACACACACAAGGCTCGACAGGGAGCACTACCTGGCTGACACACACAAGGCTCGACAGGGAGCACTACCTGGCTGACACACACAAGGCTCGACAGGGAGCACTACCTGGCTGACACACACAAGGCTCGACAGGGAGCACTACCTGGCTGACACACACAAGGCTCGACAGGGAGCACTACCTGGCTGACACACACAAGGCTCGACAGGGAGCACTACCTGGCTGACACACACACAAGGCTCGACAGGGAGCACTACCTGGCTGACACACACAAGGCTCGACAGGGAGCACTACCTGGCTGACACACACAAGGCTCGACAGGGAGCACTACCTGGCTGACACACACAAGGCTCGACAGGGAGCACTACCTGGCTGACACACACACAAGGCTCGACAGGGAGCACTACCTGGCTGACACACACAAGGCTCGACAGGGAGCACTACCTGGCTGACACACACAAGGCTCGACAGGGAGCACTACCTGGCTGACACACACAAGGCTCGACAGGGAGCACTACCTGGCTGACACACACAAGGCTCGACAGGGAGCACTACCTGGCTGACACACACAAGGCTCGACAGGGAGCACTACCTGGCTGACACACACAAGGCTCGACAGGGAGCACTACCTGGCTGACACACACAAGGCTCGACAGGGAGCACTACCTGGCTGACACACACAAGGCTCGACAGGGAGCACTACCTGGCTGACACACACAAGGCTCGACAGGGAGCACTACCTGGCTGACACACACAGGCTCGACAGGGAGCACTACCTGGCTGACACACACAAGGCTCGACAGGGAGCACTACCTGGCTGACACACACAAGGCTCGACAGGGAGCACTACCTGGCTGACACACACAAGGCTCGACAGGGAGCACTACCTGGCTGACACACACAAGGCTCGACAGGGAGCACTACCTGGCTGACACACACAAGGCTCGACAGGGAGCACTACCTGGCTGACACACACAAGGCTCGACAGGGAGCACTACCTGGCTGACACACACAAGGCTCGACAGGGAGCACTACCTGGCTGACACACACAAGGCTCGACAGGGAGCACTACCTGGCTGACACACACAAGGCTCGACAGGGAGCACTACCTGGCTGACACACACAAGGCTCGACAGGGAGCACTACCTGGCTGACACACACAAGGCTCGACAGGGAGCACTACCTGGCTGACACACACAAGGCTCGACAGGGAGCACTACCTGGCTGACACACACAAGGTCGACAGGGAGCACTACCTGGCTGACACACACAAGGCTCGACAGGGAGCACTACCTGGCTGACACACACACAAGGCTCGACAGGGAGCACTACCTGGCTGACACACACAAGGCTCGACAGGGAGCACTACCTGGCTGACACACACAAGGCTCGACAGGGAGCACTACCTGGCTGACACACACAAGGCTCGACAGGGAGCACTACCTGGCTGACACACACAAGGCTCGACAGGGAGCACTACCTGGCTGACACACACAAGGCTCGACAGGGAGCACTACCTGGCTGACACACACAAGGCTCGACAGGGAGCACTACCTGGCTGACACACACAAGGCTCGACAGGGAGCACTACCTGGCTGACACACACAAGGCTCGACAGGGAGCACTACCTGGCTGACACACACAAGGCTCGACAGGGAGCACTACCTGGCTGACACACACAAGGCTCGACAGGGAGCACTACCTG